>NC_045560.1:98774821-98867321 GCF_009819795.1 Aythya fuligula | reverse complement strand
TTTCTAATTACTGTTTCGTTTTGTAGTGTCTACCACGTGTATGTGCGTGGACGTGTCAGTGATTTGCGCTTTGACTGCTATCAGTATCCTCCGCTTCCCTTACCAGCTGTGTTTGTCCCCCCTTTCAGGAAACAGTCCCAGAAGCAACTCATAAGGTGAAAGATGTAGGCCATTATGCTTCCCATCTTCTTGGATTGCCCTTCATTTCGTGGAGATTAAATGTTGTACCTTATTTCGATGGGCTAATTTTACTCAAGGCAGGTGTTAAAACTTGAGAAATCTTCTGTGTCTGTATCAGGGCCCAAATGCAACAGCAAATGTGCTTCTACTGTATTTATGAATAAAACGAGCTGAGTGCCTTAGGACACCTGAACTGCTTGGAAGAGACTCAGATGTTGCTTGTGTAGGGCCAGAACGCCCAGAGGACAGAGCAGAATGTGCGCTGGTAGTACAGCGTACGAGTCCCCTCGTAACAGGAATTAAATTGGCCAAAAACTACATTAGGAGTGGAAAGGCAGGATCTTACTGCGACTGCTTGCCCCTTTTCCCATTCAACAATTTTATTAGCATCCCTACGTCTGACTACATATCTTGATACCTGCAGCTTGGCACTGAATTGCTGTCCTTCGGCCCTGCGCTACTAGTAGCCGTCCCTGAGAACAAGGCGATTAGTAGCTGTGTTATTGCCACCACGATGATGACGGAAGACACAAAATAGTAATGCTGGCAGATGAAACTATGCCTCCGGAAGAAGCAGACATACTTTGCAGCTCAGTCCTTTCCTCTGAGCCTGAGAGGAGAGAGTTCTCACTCTTAGCACCCAGTCTAATAAAAGACACCATTTCTTCCTGCAGGTTGTATTTCCTCCATAATGGGTTTGGACTTTCTGGAGGTCCCTCCTGTTCCTTCAACATTCACTCCTTCCCTTCCCTCATGACAGTTGTGGGTTGATTTTTATTCTTTCTCCTGTGGGATCAGCTTCTATATTTTAACTGCTTTTGTTTTTAAGATAAAGGAAAGTTAAGCTTCTTAGTACTGTGTTACATGTCAATGGTGATTAATGAAATACACTGTCCTAAATTTTATGAAGTGCTGAAATTATTTCATTTGCTTCGTTTCAAAATAAATACTCAATAAGTAGTGTATTGATTCACTTTATGTGCTATTAAAAATGTTAATACAGTGATCATAGAATAAAATTTTGTCATTTATAGCAAACAATCTATGCATTTCTATTGTAAAGTGTATTTTATTAAAAAAAAAAAAGCTTAAAAATGAATGCATCTTTTGCGTTCATTGACATTGTTTAGCCTGCACCAGCTCTGAGAGAGATTCCTTTTACAGTATTAATAGCACCTAACACTATTCGTTTTTCTGGCGTGTATTAGCCAGCATACAAAGCAAGCTAGATTCCTGGGGAGGAACATTGTCTTAAACATTTGCTTTATCTGTTCATTCCAGTAGATGGCTACAGTTCACTACCAAATTGTGGCTATAATAGATTTTTTTACAGTAAGTAAATCAGAAGATGAAGGTTGAATTACTATAAATGAGTTGACCTGTACATTTTTCTTATTTCATGTGCTTAGTCATGCACTATTCACTGTTTTCCTATGTACACCTTTTTAAAACTACAGGAAAATGTTATAATACTTTTTTTTTTTTCCTGTTAGTCTAGGTATTGTAATCTAAATGACTCTCATATCTGTTGCAGTTTTCCAGTATCTCTAATTGTGCTTGATTAGAGGATGCTTGTAGTGTCCAAACCCTGAAGGAAGTGAGCCGCTGTAAAGCTGTGTGTTAGTTTTACAAAAGTGGATACTTCCAGAGTCTCAACATTCTTTTGATTTTGTTACTGGTTTTAGGCGTTTTAAATGGAAACTGGCCGTTTATCACTTGCTTTTGCCAAGTTGACTTTAGCTTTTATTGAAGCAGCTGTTTTCTAGTAAGCCTTTTCAGCGTTAGGCACGAAGTGGGGACTTTAACACGTACAAAAAAGTATGTTTACCCTTGCGTTGCATTTCTCTTGTACTTTGCAAGCTTTCGTTAATCTGAACTCAGATCCAGGTCTTCCCTTTTTTAAAAACTGATTTGCATATAACTAAATTGATACAAAGGAATTTCTTTTAAGCCTCTGGAAAAGCAGATTGCTGCTGAAAAGCTACTCATTAGCAGTTCATGGAGAGCAATTCTTTCAAAGGTATATTACTCTTTTGTGCTGTATGAAGTAGCTCACAGTACAGCACTGAAATGTGAGATATGCCTTTTGACTTTCTCAGATGGAGCAATTCTGAGTTCGTCATGTAAACTGGTGAATATTTTGTTTTAATTTTCGATGAGAAGGAAGTGATGAACCTGACTTTTATTTGTACTCAAATTTGCTAGTAAATGCTACTACCATCTCTGCTTAATTTTATCGTATTACTTTCATTTTTGCCTTCCTACAGCTACAAGCTGAGCACAGCAATTTAAGGTGCAGATTTTTGTTATTTTACAAATGAAAGGGCCATTTTTTGCATTAACTGCTATGCTGTGCTACTGCGATTTTAGGTCCCTTTGCAATCAACTGCCAATTTATATAGCCGGCTACAACTGCTTAATCTATTATTAATAAGCAGTGCTACTGAGCTCTACAAATGATAAAAATGGTACCAGTTTTATACAGGAATTTCATTTTCATATCTAAACTACATACAATAACTTTATTCTCTACCATGAAGATAAATGTCTTAATTATTTATAAATTCTGTATATTTTATGGTATCGATTTAAGGATTCATTCATTATCCCAGAAATATATTGAGAGGCCTGAGCTGTAACTAAAATATTTTTCATTTACCCATTTAATTACAACGTCATAGTCTTAAGGGCCAAAATTTAATTTGTTTACAAAATAGTTTTACAGTTTAAAACTAAGGTAAGTATTCTGGAAAATAAATGAAAGCTGTGTTGTTCTTCAGTTAGAAAACGGAGCGTTTTGGGTCATGTGTGTAAAATCCCAGCTTTCCTGTATGTTTAGATTTTTACTGTAGCCACATGATTCATTAAAAGAGTTAGTCCTCTGAGAGGAGAATGTATTTGACCCCTCCTGGAGCTGATGTACAATAAGTTCATTGAGAATCACAGAGTGTAATAACGCAAATGACGTTAGTTCTGTCCCCTCCGGTGTTCTTGGGACCGCGACGTGCCCAGGGCTTTGGTCCTCACGCCGTGGAAACACAGCGGCTGCCCTCGGGAGCACCTGGCCGTGCTCAGGACATCGCAGTCCTGAGAAGGATTGTACCCACGGGGCAGTCATGGTCCAGGAAGGGGATGTGCAGCAAGAAGTCCCTGGAGTGCTTCATAATGGGCTACAGAAAGGAACACACAAAAAAACAAAAAAAAAACAAAAAAAACAAAAAAAAAACAAGTAAATAAATAAAATTTACTCAGGTAATACTTGTCTCTCTAAGAGCAGATCGTGAGACACTAAACAGAGTATTTGCTTCAAGAGCATTTCTAATCATGTAAGCTCGTGTCTAATCACATATTTAAATTTCTTGTAACCCCCTTCCAAATTTGTTTACCTAATTATTTAGGAGGAATTTAGAGAACTATTAAGCATGTTCATTGTTGTTTTTGTGTAATATGCTTCCTAGATAAAGCTTTTCTGCAAGCGGTTCGCTAGTCTCAGCGGGCTGGGCTCTTTTTTTTTTCCTTTCTGCGATTTAATTCCAGCAGAATAGTTGCGGCTCCCTTTCCACGGGCCTAGGCTGTTAAATCACACGCACAAACGTAAAAAGTTTCTCTTCAACGGAGGAGCGTGGGGAAACAGAGAACGTGAACTGGGAAGCCCCGTGTGTCCCTGGAAGATGTGGGCCAGGGGTATTGGGGCCATGCCCTCCTTGCCTCCCCTCCGTGGGCCAAGGCCTGCTCCACGCGCTGCCGCCTGGCCTATGGTGCACGCCCCTCCTCGGGCCCACTGCCAGGCCTTTCTCTTGGCAGACCCCCAGCTTGGGCTCTCGGGGCTGCCTCTTGCCCACCTAACTTGCCCCAAAGGCTCCCCATCCACTGCCAGCCCCGTGCCCCTGCAGTGGCCCCGGTGTCTGGGGTGCTCCGTGCCCCCGTCCCCAAGGCGCGAGGGAGTGTCGGGGGGAGGCCAGCATGAATTTTTCACTTGCCCTGTGAAAACGCTGCTTTAACTTTACCGCCAGCAGCAGCGCTTCTGTGTTATAAATAGATCCAAACATCACAAAGGCATTTATCTTTATGATCTTTAGAAGGATTTAAAGGTAAAACGTGGAGGCTTTTCTGAGTGGAAATGAGTTCTTTTTGCATAGATCGCGTATTTAGTTGTAATATTGCTAACACGTCTAGTTAATGGTAAACCGATTTGCATAATTTTGATAGTAAGTGCATCATACCTGTCTGGTAAAGAGGTAAACAGTTTTAATCTGATAGGGGCTGAAAAACAGCAGCTTGTCTTTATCTAATTATTTCCTTAAAGGTTGTTCAGCAAATGTCATGTATTTTACTAACAGTATGCTTGCCTCGAACGAGACAAGGTATTTACATTGCAGTGCATCAAGAATCACAGCAAAAGTGCAATTGTCTTTAAAATGCATTTTGATAGTTAAGTGAGTTTAGATGCCGTTTGGTGGTGTGCCATAATATTTAACAAAATAGGAGATGTCTCTTTAAAGGGTGCTACAAACAAAATTACGCCCTTTTTCCTTCTTTTTAACTGACTTGAGGAGCTTACATTTAAATTAGATAAGCAGTAGATGTAAAAAAAATCATGAATTCTGTCCTTTTTACCTGGGGAGTAAAAAAAAAAAAATCAAAAAAAAAAAAAAATCGTAACAAGTATATTAGGGTGGCTGACATCAGGTCTACATTATATGTTTGTTTGCCTGGGGTGCTCTCATAAAAAATAAAGCAGAGCTTTATACAGTTATAGTGTGCACTAAATTTGTGTTCAGCAGCCATAAATAAAATATTTAAGTCTTTCCGAAGAAAAACTATTGTTTTGAGATATTTGCAGGCCAAAAAATATGCCCCTATTGTAAAGGATAGAGGGCTGCTTCTTTTGTTTTTGCTTTTGTTTTTTAACGATCGTCATAGTTGCTGCATACCTTCGTTATTGCTTTTGCCTGTCTGGCAGTATGGAATATACAAAGGAGGTTCTTTTTTTTGTAAAGCATGCATTTAAAAAATCAGGGAGAAAAACCACCCTGTTATGCTGCAGTATATTTTGGTTGTGAGTAAGCAAACTGTATGCCTAATGATTTCATAAGAATTTAATATTGTGTGTTTTACAGATGGAAAAATGTTGATAAATTTAGGTTAATTTCAACGCTATTTATGGAAGTACTTATGCATTTTTTAAAAGAAACAGAGTTTTCTTAAATTATAAATAACTTGGAAAAGGGTCTGTTGTTTATTTTATTTTAAATATTAGATTGTCCCTGCACAAGGCAGAAAGGGTATTATGTAGAACAGTACTTATGGAAACGGCAAACTAGTAAATCTGTGCTGCACTGAAGTAAAATGTTGTATTATTCTGATAATATTTGACTTTTGCACAATATTTAAATGAACATTAGTATAAATAGGAATGCTTAACTAAAACACAAGTTCATTGTGTAGGCTAATGCATTACTCTTGTATATTTGTACATGAGTGAGCAATTATTCTAAAAAGTTTATACATGTGTTCCAGTGACAAAAGTTGTATTAAAACAAACTGTTCGGATCGTGGTGACAGAAGACATGCTTGATGGTCGTGTTTGAGAAGTAAATGGGCAAAATATTTGTGGATCTCTTAATGATTACAGTTCTTGATAGCTTTCATAAGAGTGCACATAATTTGTGACAACTCCAATAAAAAAACGTGGCAGCAAAACTTTCTGAGTTAGCGGCAAAGTAAATGGGGCAGGTTTTGCATTTTGAACAGAAATCTTATGAACTGTGATTGAATTTGTCGTGAAAGTGTGTCAGAATTAATAAAGTATTTACGTGCAAGGTTGCTGGGCTTTGCAGACTGTTTAGGGCTGAGGATTGGTTAACATGAAAAGTCATTTCTGTGCATTTGGTGCTAGACAGCAAAGGACAAATGTACTTCTGTGCATTTCGGATCATAATGCCATTTCTCATTTCAAACCATTTTTGTCAGGACACCAGGCAAAACAATGATGCTTTGAGGACGTAATTAAAGATATTGTTCAAAGAACAACTTTCTGCATATTTGAATTATTACTGTCATCAAAATCATACAAATATGGAAATATGATTGCCAGAAGCACATAAATCAATGATCAGCATGGCCTCAAAATCCAATAAATATGTAGAGTTAAATACTTTAAAATGCAAATTGCATCTGATAATTTGCATATGGTAGAATTTAAAGGAAATTTTGTTGCTTAACAACCTCTAAGGTAGCAGTTAGGGCTATGGGTAAACATAGATTTTTTTATTCATCATTGGTCAAGTTGCAAGATTTGATAAATGATAGGAGACTGCTTTCCTTGGTTAAAATGACTGCATTCTTTACTGAATCCTGAAACTGCCTTGAAGTCATCTGAATAATTAAGAGTTAATTATTCTTCATCCATCTAAATCAGAAAAGGACAGATTTAGGGAAGGAATTTATAATTTTTGCCTCACGTCCTGTCATGTCGTAATGTGATAAACTAAACTGACTCCAAATAATATCTAGTGACCTTATAGTAATTACGCCTCACAAAACATTTTGGTTGAAATTTTTTAATTGCTTACATCGATTCCAGAAACTACATGTTAACAGACTCTGAAGTTTAATTGTGTTCAAAAGAAAGCAATATAAAATTTGCGTCCATTGCTATTCTGTTTTCGTTTTACCAGGGTAGATACTGTGCAAGTTCTACTTTTCTTTTTCTGTGATAGTACCTGTTTCTGTTTTTTCTTCTGTTTTCCACATTTTTTTTAAACAAGCTGTTTAAAGGAGAAAGAATATCTACATCAAGAATATACATTTCTGGAAGGCAAACCTTCTGAGTTTAGCAAAACCAATCATTTGTCGATGGCATCAATCTAGTTTGCTTTCTTTTTGCAACTTAAAAAAAATTACCCCTAAAGTATGGGCAAAGAAAAACAGGATAGTCTGGCATCTCTCTCTCTGTAAAAGAGGGACAGTTTCTGAATTCAACATTGAAGCCTCTTTATATTTGCTAATTTCAAAGTAGAAAAACATATATTTTATTTTATTTTTTTCCAAGAAGGAGGGTTTACAAATGTTTACTGATCACAAGAGGAATTGTAATAAAGAAATCAATATGCATGATCCCTTTTCATGTAGTACAACAAGGTTACACTGTTAGGTTAAGTACAGGCTGCATTCCTTTTCAGAAAATCAATTTGCTGTATACTGCGCAACAGCAAGTCTCTTCTGAAGGAGTCATTTTATGTTGTGTGCACAGTAAATTCTATATTGACGCCTTCAAATAGTATTGACTGATTAAAAAAAAAAAAGAAGAAACGCTAAGCACAGTAACATTAGAAGAGTATCATCACCTTCAAGTGATTGCTTTCTTGCTAATTATTTAATTTCTTTCTAAGAAACAAAGTGATAAAATGTGTTCTTACATATCCTTTAAATTATTAATACTGCAGAACTGCTGTTGTGACATTACTTTCAAACCCTTTTTGAATATTATTTTCATAATAGCAATAGAAGACTGTACAATTTCAGATACTGTAGATATAACAGAGGATTATTTGCTGAATTCAGAGGGTGCTTTTTTTTCTGGTGGTGGTGCTTGTTGTTGTTTTTGTGTTCGATTGTTTTTCTGCATTCTTTTAGGACTTGGCTTTTTTTTTTTTTTTTTTTTACTAAAAAGAAAAATGTAAGTAAGCCTTTTAAGTTGTTATTGTTGTATACATTTAAACCCAGATGGAGCTTGCAAAGCAACACTGGGTTTTTGTAAAGATTATCTGTTACCTGCCTGAATTCCAAACAAAACAAGTGGTGCATAGAGAGGGGGGAAAAGTTAGTAACTGTACTCAACCTCCTTAGACATAACGTGGCTTAAAAGCCAGTTTTTGTAAGGGGAATGTATGGAAACGTGGTTTATTTTCAGATCCTGTTTTCTTAGAACATAAAATTATGTCTTTTAAAATGCTTTGACCATTTTTGATGCAACTGTTCAATTGCAAAGACAATCTTTTGCTTTTTGTGTGTTTTTTACTGAACAGTTCTTGATGGACTCTGACTTTTCCTTTTATTTCTGTCAACCCAATTACAGTACATTAGAGCGCACCCTGATCCTACTTGTTTGCCTGTTATCCAGTGTATATGTTTAACTCATAAGCATGTTCATTTAGATATTTCAGCCTGATCATGCTGAATGTCTTGCAGCAACACGTATTGATGTCTACAGAACATTAGATATTTCCAACCTTAGTTATTCACTCTGGAAATCGTAGAATGCAAAGATATGTTTTTGATTACTTTCAAGCTGTTGTGTCCAAAAATTTTAATTTTCCAATTTGTTGTTTCTCTGTCAAGTTTGGTTGTTTGTTATTATGCCCCGAATAAATCCAGATTTTAATTGCAGGCAATTTCATTCATTAAAATTTGAATTATTTGTATCAGAGGAATGGATACCTGGAATTTGAGTTAGAGATCTGGCCAAACTGTTCATGTATCTGGCCAAGCTGTGCATATAATAACCCAAAGTTAAAATACTGTTTGCTACAATTTCATTTTAATTTTAGAAAGAAATGTTCACCTTTCAATGGTAAGTCGGCATTTAATGTTTGCTAGTATCAGGAAGACACTTACCTAATGATGTAGCTATTTCCCAAGCATTTTATGCAAGTTTAAAAGGCTTGATTCCTTGCTAGGCTGGCAAGGAAATGATCCAAAAGACGGGCTGCATTTATTTTTCTGGTCACAGGGATGCATACAGTTAGACTACTTCAGGTTTACCTCTGTTTAGAAACCTGTGTGTTTCCAGCATTCTTGTTAAGGATCTGAATTGCCCAAACAACAATGTAAACCAAGCCAGGCATAGCAGCAGACAGAAAAATACATTCAACTAGTGGGATCATGGATTTGTTTGATTCAGGTAATTGAAAGTGTTTCATACTATTATTGCAACTTGAAGGCTTGTTTAAGTGTCTAGCTGTCAGTCAGTTTGGAAGGTGAAAAGTATTCGATTGTCACTCTGTCAGTCAATAGAGATGAGAACTGTCTGCCTAATGGATTTCTTCACGTAGATGTCTGCATGGAGGTAGAAGTAAAATCAATGTGTTGTCATGTGCAAGTGCGCTGCATCAAACTGCCAGGTGAAATGCAACTGTGTTTCTGTAACGTCTACATCCTTGTATTGTTTGTGGAAGACAGACAGATGCTCCCTGTATTTACAGGTAACAAACTCTGTGTGGTCACACATGAGGATTTATTTTTGAACGTTTTATAAACATTTGGATCTATTTCCAGTTGTTCCAGAGTTGTGTTTTGTTTTTTTTTGTTTTGTTTTGTTTTTTTCTTCCCCCCCTTTTGTTTGACCATATCAAGGATCAATACTTATAAACAAGACTCAACTTGTAGGAAAAAACAGAGGTTGTTATTCCATGCGATTCAGAGCCCTAATACTGTTTTCTTTTAACCCTGGGTTTCTGCGTGTTTTCTGCTTGTCAGTTATGACTTATATTGAGCTAACTATGTTTCCTGCTCGAGTTTTGGCTGTTACGCTAACTACATTTATTAGAGTGTGTGTTGACTTCCTACAGCAAAAAGGGAAGAAATGAGCTCTGGAGTAATAGAGGGCTTGCAGCCACAGGCTTTCAAGAGCTTTGATGAAATGGGCACCAGTCTATGACCCCCATTCTTCTCCAGGAGATGCTTACAATACAAACTTCCACTGAACGGGATCCGATAGCAAAGTGGCATCCTGAAATTTACCATGACATTGCAGAGTGGTAGTACCAATTCTTACAGTTCCCACTAATTCTGGGCTTAATCCTATACAAAAAAAAAAAAAAAAAAGATGTGTTAATGACAGTAGCCAAAGATGTTATTCAAAACTGTTTTTTCCAATAAGTGATACAAAAACACATATGAAGACATGATTCTTAGCCCCACTGAAGACAGCAGGCTAAAACGAGAGAGATGAAATCCAGAGAAATACTGCTATAATCATAAAATACTGCTTCCTTTTGTAGTGTTTGTACACGTGCTCTTTTTTGATAATTAAAAATATTTAACTCTTCAGCTGCTGCTGTAGGAGGAAAAATAGAAAGCAGTAAGATCTAATTCCTGACTAAGGAACCCAACAGTAAGTAGTAAAGACCATAAGGAGCAGAGATGGCGAGTGAAACAGAAGATAGAAATTTGAAGGAAACGTCAGAGTTTGGTATTGGTTATCTATTCTAGATGGAAGGAAAATAAATGGTGTTCGTGGGTGGAGGGCGGCTCCTGGGAGGCAGAGGTAGGGCTGTGAATTACCAGTGAGATTTTTTTATTTTCCTTTGTTAACTTGGATGAATACTTCCACTTTCTGCAGTCGTTTCTGCTGGTGGCAGTCTCAGCTGTTCCCAGAGCAGTGGCTCCATGTTTAGGGATTCTGGGGGAAAATAAGTTGTGATAACTTGTAACTGAAGATCGCAGGGTGTATGTGGAAATAGGCAGAATTTGGCACAAATTCATAGGCTGAAGGAAATACTGCCATCATCTAACCTGCTCTTGATTATAGAATCGGTTGTGTAGTTCCACCCAGAGTATTGGTTTTGGCACTTTCTAATTTGTAAGCTTTACTGCCCATGTGCTATTTAATACTCAGTTTTTGTCAGTTCTTCCAGCATTTTTTGGTCTGTCTTTCTTTTGCAGAGGAAACAACACACTGTAGTGTCTGAAACATGCAGCACTATTAGGGTTTGAAGTTGGGGCTTTTTGCACGGTGCCATGACTGTCTACCTGTTTTGAGGTAAAGATTCAGTCAAAAGAGTTGGCAGCAGCAAGTGGTGATCTTTTGTGGGCAGTTCTCTAAACAAAGATATTTTACTCTGGGCTTAGTTAATGTGTCTGAATACTCGGATATCTTCTGGCAGAGACTGTGATGTGGATAACAATTCGTTTTGTTGAACTGAAGATGCTTCCAATTTGTGCAATGAGTTTATTAGGAAGTGGTCGAAAGGAAAAATAACAGCAGCGGAGTGTGTAGAATTACCGGGTTAGTCGGCAGAAGTAGCTGTGAGATGCTGAATGCACAGCCAAAAGTGTGCCTGTATCCCGGGCTCCCAGCAGGAGGAAAAGAGGATCCATTTTGTCTGCTTCCTGTGAAGGTGTGCTCTTTGTGCTACACAATGAAGCGAGGGGAAAATAGAGGAAATGGTGATTTTAGAAAGCCTTTAGATCAATTTGAATGGATTTACGAGAGATCTGCAGAGGTACCACAAAGGAACTCCGGAGCTCCTTGCCTTAGCAGATACGAACGTGTGATCTCTGGTTCAGATACAGTTGAGAATTAAATTAGCAACATGGAAATATACAAACAGTGTAATATCAGATACTGGAACTGTTTGTCGGAGCATCTGTTACCGAGCTAGCTCTTCAAGCTTCAGCCTGTTTTCCTGACAATGCTGGATATTTCAAAGAATTAAAAGCTTTCGGTCTCATTTCCTCTCAAGTACATTTGTATTTCTTGTGCAGCTTTCTAAATTTCTGACTTAAATGCTTTGTGTTCACTAATCACGCAAATATTGCAAGCGACGGAAAATGACTCTTTTACAGATGATTTTGATTTTTGTTGTAACCTCCCCCTGTAATCTCCAAAGCCACAAAATATAAAATGTAACCTTTTAACTTGGTGGATTTTTAGAATGTTTTGTACTTTTTTCCCTTTTGTTTCATTATTTTTTTCCCTGCTAAGTAGACTAGCACAGTGGTCTACTTAGTTCAGGTTACTGTCTCTGGATTTGTATTTTTTATTTCCCCCCAAGAATTTGTAGCTGAGAGTAGCATTCAAGATCATTATGTAATGAATGGAAAAAAAATATATATATATATCTTTCTGGAAAAACATTTAAAATTGCTTGGGATATGTGAATTTCTGTAAGCGGGATTGCACAGAAAAGCTGGCGGTAGTCAGTAGGAGCAATAGTGTGATGTCAAAGATGGGATCAAACATGCGAGTATCTATTGAGTTCCCAGCAGCAAGAGCAGGATCCATTTTGTATGTTTCCTATGTGGAGAGGTGCTTTGTGTTCTCTAATAGTGCTTCATTTCTGATATTAAAAGATAATGTATCTGTTCTTAGCGTTGCTCAGACAGTTTAATTACCACCTAAGTTCAGATATTATTCCTTGTCAGATCTTTAAAACCGCAGTCTTCCAGATGCAGAGATATCTGCCTGTTATGGGTTGCTGATAGCCTAGTGCGAAAAGTGTTTGTGCTTTCTGGGAACGGAGCAGGCAACAGCAGATGTTTGCCCAGAAATTACAAAAGGGAGGTGGGTGCACACAGACCATCAGCAGAGGGAAATGCTGCACGCCTCTTGGTGGCTCACCCAGCTCGGAGGGACCCCTCGCCTGCCTCTGCCTCCATTCAGGATTTGTGTTTTTAAACGATGTACCATACATTGGCAATCTTTTGGTTGTTGGTCATAATGATGGAGAAAGATCTGCTCTAGCTCTGTGTCCACTTTGTTTTTTAATAATGTTTTCTCCCCCAGGTTGCTGTGCCCGATACACTGTTTTCTGCAGAAGCAGCAAAAAGTATTCATGGCTCTTTAGGCTCCTAACCAAACTGTTTTGGTTAGGCACTAAAGGCATAACAGGAAGTCAGTGGAGAGATGTGGATCCCTCCAAAGGTAGCGTAGATCCCTCCCAAAGGTAGCAGGAGCTTGTTATAGGCACACGTGGAGGATTGTTCAGGGAACCCGGCTCTTGCCATTGAGCATGGGGATGCCAGACAGGTCAGCCTCCCAACCTCGAGACAGCTACCGTGTGCTGACGGCAGGCAGCCTGGATCCCTGGTCTTCCCCTTCCCTCTCTCACACCAATCACTGACGTGTGACTAAGCCGCTGTTCCCCTCCCTGGGGAAGCCGGGGCCGTGGGCTGTCCTCCCTCGCCTTTCCTCTCTCCTTGTCAGTCAAACCGAGAATTTGCAGGCAGTATTGATTGGAGGTTTCAAGGTTTTCTTGAGTGAATCTCAAGCTACTAAGCTTGATAGCTCATCTTCTGCCGGTTAAAATTCCCCTTTCTGTTATTCCAGTTGACTGTCACCTGTCAGAGTGCCCCGGTCGGGACTGGTTTCTGGGTAGGGGAAGTGCAATGGGTCGTGGGAGATGCTGGAAAAATCTTGTGGGCAGCAATTTGCTTTTGCACTTCCTTCTTGTTTCCCCTGCTGGAATAATTCCCAAGAAAATGCATTGGTCACGCAAGTCTCTCTGCATCACTCTTGGTGAGATTGATTTGGCATTAAAATATATTTTGTGTAGCTCACTGATGTTTCTTGTCTTAGCATGCACATGGAGTTCTCAGAGGCAGAACATCTTCGAATCTTTCCATTCGTTCGCAAGGCCATATCATGCTCTAAAAGAGAAATTCAGGATTCAGATTCAGTTCAGCTCCTATTAAGGGCAAAAATACCTCGCTATTCCCTCATTGAGGTGAATCAAAAGTCAAAGGCAGTCAAAGGTGGTTAAGATCTGCAAGAAATTGTTACAAAATCTGTTGAACTTTAACAGCCGTGCATTTTGTCAGAAGGATATTCACTTTGAAAGATGTTTCTTGCAGGAACAGCTTGTTGGTGATTTTTTTCCTTGAGGTATTGGCAGATGAGCTCTGGCAAGTTTTAAGAGGTTTCCAGCCCCCATCAGTAAGTTGGTAGAAGCAAACTTATGCCAGCTTCTGAACTGCAGTTGTTTACAATCCATCATATTAACTTAAACCACCACTGACTGCAGTTTAAGTAAATACGTGGGACTGTAAAGTCAGTCCTTCTGTCAAGTTTGTTATACGGACAGTAGGGTTTATAACGGGGACGCTTGGGACTGGTAGGCTCTTAGTCTCACAAAAAACACTGAAAATCAATAGTGATTCTCTTGGACTCCTCTTCCTACCTGTGTGTCCCTTCCGCTGCAGCAGCATGGAGATGGCCACTCTAGATTATCGTGCTTTTGCTCAGTTTCATTTGGAGTGGAGCAGATGATGGCAGCCTGGGGGAGTGGTGAGTATGCTGGAGGGCAGGGCCGCTGTTCAGTGGGGCCTAGGGACAAGTGGACTGACAGGAACCTCATGCAATTCAAAGAAAGGAAAATATAAAGCCCTGTGTTTGGGGTGGAATAACCTCCATGCAGCAGGACACTTGAGTTGCTAGGAAGCAGCAGAAAAAGGCCTGATTGTTCTGGCTGGCAGCAGGTTGGACATCAATCAGCAGGGTGCCTTGGCCACAAAGGCCAACTGCAAGCTGGGCTCTCTTGGCAAAAGCATAGCTGCCGGGTCAAGGAAAGTGATTCTTCCCCTCTGTGTGGCATTTGAGATCACATCTGGAATACCGTGTTCAGTTTGGGGCTCTCCAGTACAAGGAAGACTTCAACAGATCAGAGTGGAGTCCATCAGAGGGCCACCAAGCTGGCGCCAGGCTCCTGGAGTGATGGGCAAGGAGAAGCTGTGGGAGGTGGGTGAAGACAGAACTGAACTCTTCTTGGAGCAGCACGGATGAGCTCTAGGAGGCAGGACTGCAGGTGTGCTCGCTTCCACTATAGGCACTGAGGCTGCAGAGCTTGCTACCTGTCTGTCCACTGAGCTTCCCCCATGTATCTTCTAGCCAGGCCTGCTAGTGGTAAGACTGGAATTGTGTTCATCGTTTGTCCACTGGAAGATGGGAGGGCCAGTCCGTTCCTGTTTCTTCTCTCCATGGTGCTCCTACTATTGTAGTTTTACTTGCTTTACAGTATTTTTCTTAGAAGATAAGGTGTTATCCAGACTACTTGGGAATATTTGGTAGAAAAACTGTTCTTTCCTATGTCTCTTCCCAGCCTGGCTGGGAGAAGTCCAAATGTTTTAACATCATTTGGAATGAGAAATGAGCAACTGCTGCATCGATCCATGTGAATGAGGAACAGCTGCACACTGGTAAGAGGAGGAAGGCGTTTTATGCGGAGTGTGAAGCAGATGAAGAGCCCCATGGACAATGGTTCAACGAGAGAGAAAGATTAAGAGGGTGGTGAGGAATGTCCTAGTAAACAAGAGTGCTTACTGTCTTCTCTGCTTCTACACTTCCCAGGAAGAAAGGCCTGTAGCTCCTTCTCCAGTGGTATCCTGGCTGCCTTGGACACACACTAGAGGGGCAGTGTCCTCTTATGGGGAAGAAGTGAAAGAACCTGGAAATAACTTACAGATTTACTTTATACGTATATATATATGTATATATGAAAGTGTATTTTAAAATTCATTTCTTCATTTTTAATAACAATAAAAATGTTGGTGTTAAGTTCTTAATGAGGCTTTCCATTGTAAGGTCCATTAAAAGACTGTCTCACTTTCAGAACAGTTAGCAATGAGCTTCTTCTTCAGGGCAAACCTTTGTTCTTCATTTTTTTTGCATATCTCCTGCGTTTCTCCTAGGAGGTCTCTTTGTACATGCTCAAAAAGAAGAGACCTCTTAGTTATCTGGAAGTAACTAAGCTCTTCAATAAGTTGTGACAGTTATTTCTAGCATATAGTCCCTACTGTAAAGGTGGATATGTCTAAATTGAGGCTGTCAAAAGGGATTGTGAACTGCATTTCACAGTGCTATAAGAACATGTAGACAAGTCTCTCTGAAGACCTCAATACTGGTATTACATGGAGCTGCTGAGCGGCTTGCTGAGGCTCCCTATACCTGCATCATTTATTGAAACATTACTACTTATTTATGTTCTGATGCTAAAGTAAATGTCCGTTTTGTTTTGCAGACTTTACAGGCTTTTTCCTTGGTACTTTACTTGGTGCTTGGTACTTCCGTAGCACTCTGCTTCATTCTCCAATGACTGGGGTGTCTCTGTCTAAAGGATGGCTGAAGGTAGTAAAGACTTAGTTTGCTTTGTGTTAGCTATAGCTGTCCGGCTCCAGGGCGATCGTCTTTGGCTCTGCATACTTATTCAGCTCATCCACTTGTTCCCTTGGGAGTTTTCTAAGTGTGATGAGCTGGAGCTGAAGATGTGTTTATTGCCCGCACGTACAGAATGTGGTAAATATTCCATGTCTCTCAACATACAGCTGAGATTTTGAATTCTTGCAAATCTGTGTAGTGGAAAGGGCGTATTTCTATTTAAATACACTCAGTTCCCATGTAGAGATGTTTCACTTATAGATTCTGAAGCATTTTGCAAAATGACTAAATTCTACCTCCATTACATAGATATGGAAGCTATACAGGCAAAAATGATTTGCCTTGTCTTTCAGACGCTGAGGATGGAACCTGATTTTTTTTAGTTCCTTATTCACTGAATGATACTATTTTCCTTAAATAGTAATTTTTTTCCCAAAAGTTTTATAAATAATTTGGATAGCCTACTAAATATGTATGCTCTAAAGTACTTAGACAGTTCCTTTTCATCTGGCACAGCATGGAGCTAGCAGTTTTATCCTTAATCTACCCACAAAATATGTGACTACTGTGTTCAATTTATACAGAGCCCTATTCTTAGATTGTATTAAAGTTTATGAAAAATTGTTGGCTTTATTTCATGAAATTAATCACTTCTAGTTAAAAAAAAAAAAAAAAAAAAAAAAAAAAAGAGGGCAAATAAGAAGGTTCTAAGCGTTACTTGCACTGCACCAGTTCATTCAAGGACTTTTGAGTTTCTACTTGATCAGGTTCCTTTAGTTACCTCAAAATGCAAAAAAAAAAAGCAAGTAAAAAAAAAAATTCTCTTTACTGGCTCACCTGAGTTTTATTTTCTTTCTATTTTTTCAATAAAAAAATATTTTCATGGAAACGGATAAGTGTATTAAATACTTTTTTTTTTTTTTTTTAATTATTTCAAATGAAATTTCTTCACAATCATGTTTGGGAAGGCAATTCCTGAATTCAGTGTGTAGTGATTGTATTATAAAATTGCATGAATTATTGGATTTGGTCAGTTAAGGAAATGGACTGGGGAAAAATAGCCCATGCTCCGTATCCCAGTTATAGGCCAGGCACACGGTGCAGCACTTCAGTGTCTGTGCCGCTGCTTCTTTAATGGCTCTGTGTGGTCAATTCCTTCCCTCGGCAGGGTGCGGTGAAGGACGGGCTGCTGCAAGGGAACCTTGCCTGGGGCAGTTGTGGCAAGTTTGGGACTTGTCAGTGGGATAACCACGTATTGTTTGTAGCTAGGGTGGTCCTGTTCCTGGTGGGGTGTGAAGATTGCCCTCTGCCTCAACTTAGGGAGCCTTCTGTGTGTGTACAAGAAGCTACCAGTGATAGTCTCAGGCTTCCTATGAATTTATGGAGTGCCATGGTGACTTAGTGGATCTGATCTGCTGGATTAGTATGAGTCCTCAGTGTAGAGGAGGGTGAGTTGAGTCATAAAATTCTTGATTTGAACATTTCAGTGCAAGTCGTCAGATTCGCCTTTCTGCTTTTTGAAAAAAAGCCTTCAAGGACGGGAGGGAGGTGCAGTGTTTCTCTTTGCCACCAAATTGCAGGTTGTATCTTTTGATACGTTGCTTCTGCGACAAGATTACAAAAGGAAACATAAAGAAACTGATCCAATCTGCTCTGAGGCCTTGGAGAGCTCTTGGATATTTATTATCTAACACACTCTAAAGAAAAAGAAGAAAAAAAAAAACAACACAACAAAAAACCACCAAAGGGCTGTTTCTTGTTTTGATCTTAATTTAAATATTGCTGCATTTTGCATTCACCTTTGTACATGTGATCCATAGCTATTTACTTAATATTTAGTAATTGCATGCACAGGCTGAAATGTTACTTTCAGTACACAGTGCAAATATTTACACAGGAAGACAGTCTTTTGACCCGTGTTGTATAGGAACTATCAAGGTAATGTTTTTTGTAGAACCTTACCTCGTATTTTAAAGATAGGCGTATTATTTAACAGAGATTAGTGTGTATGGATTTGGAATTAAGGATTTTCATTGCACTTCTGTTTTTCCTTAAACCTTTTGCCATGGTGTTTTAAGAGTGGATTTATGCTGCATGTCTTCTAGACAGCGCAAGATAATATCTTACCCTTGGGGTTTTGGCTTCTTCAACTAGTTAGTACCTGGTTGTTCTGCCAGGTCTCGGTCTAGATGTGGCCCCTTCACTGCCTGCTTCTTGTGGAGCTGGTAAAAGAGGTGAGAAATACAAAGGCCATAGGATTCGGAGAGTTAGAATATCCTCTGGGATACTTAGAATCAAGGACAGGTTATTTTGTGGGGAAAGGAATAGATACTACAGGGCTGCCTACACAGAAGGAAAGAACAAAGAAGCAGTGGCAGAAAAAACTTTTTAGCTTATCCTGACACCTTAATTCTGAGATCAACTGTATTTTACCCTTTTGAGTCTGAGAGTTAATAAGTTTGAGGGTTTCTTTTTTATTATTATTTTTAGTTTTAAGTACGTTTATAACACAGTGGCCAAATAAAGTTATTTCTTTTTCCTTTTTTTTTCTTTCTATCAAGCAAAGATTCTCTGTGGCTTGGATCATAGTGTACTGTTGATAACTAAATTTCATTTTAATGTAATAGGAATACAGTATCCAAATGCTTTCAGGTCCTAAACTGCAATGTTTTCCACTTATAGATTTTTCTCTACATTATCTGCATATGTGTATAATAATAATGAAATTAATATTAACAAAGTTACGGTATATTTAATGACTATTAAATGTTTACAATGGTTTACAAAAGGTTTGCAATGTTAAAGAACAAGTTGTACAAACCTAGGAAAGAAAGAAGCCTATTGAAGAAGTCAAAGAAGCCCACTGACTTCCCAGTGAAGTCAAGTGCTTGCTAGTCAGCCTGCCAGGTTCAGGGTATGATCCACTGTTTTGATGGCAGTACAGGTTTCTCGATCCTGTTGGAAGGACAGGGGTTCAGAGGCATTTCTCTCCACTTCATGTTTGTTTGGCTGCCAGGATGGGACAAAGCCTGACACGTTGCTCCCCATTCCTCTTGGTTCCCAGCTCGTTAGTTGATCAACTTGATTATTTTGTTTGTTTAAAGACGTGAAGGAATTGCAGTGACAGACAGGGCTTGTTAAGCCACACCAATTCAGTGTCCACTGAAAACAGTGGAGGTTTCAGAGGAAGATGCAAGAAGCCTCACAGTCTTTGCTTGGTTTGAGTTTTGGGTTAAACTCTGGAACATGATATTTAATAGATCTTTGAAAATTATTAGAGCTCTGGATATTTTTGTTACCCCATATAAATGTCTAATCCTTTTTCCAGCCTTGCTAAGTCCTCAGCCTTAATGACATTTTGTAGCAGTTAGTTCCACTGTCTAATTATGAATTGTATGATAGAGTATTGCCTATTTATAATGTTTAAATTTCACTGGAAGTCCCTTGTGTTAAGAGTTGCAGAGAACAGAAGCTTTCCTTACTTTTCTGCCTTAAGGGCCTTGTGACTAATCTGTTCGTTTCAGGGATTTGCCTCTCATAGGAGAAACCCAACTGCACAATATTCAACTTACAGTTTCTGAAAGTTTTTTTTTGCAGGCTAATTACAAAGCCATTGTAGTGAGCCTTGAGATTCCAATGTCATTGATCTCTTATGTTTGAGAGAATTTGGCTCTAAGATTTTGGTCAACAGCAGATTGATTAAGTTTTATTTTCAGAACAGTGCTTCAGTGCTGCAAGTTGCTGCCCTCAGGTAGAGTGCTGCATTTGCATGGACACCTCCAAAAAAAACCCAAACAATAACAAATCAGTGAAGGGCTTCTTCTGAACATGGATTTCAGAGGCTGCTCTGTGACAGCTTGGTCACAGAAATGCTAATTAATTTCTCCAGAATCTTTTCTTCTTCTTCTTTTTTTTTTTTTTTTTTTTTAAAAAAAAAAAAAAAACCTTCTAGACTTTCCTATAATGTGACCCCAGGTTAGAGAGAACTAATTGAACTGTAAAGAGCAAGTGTGTCATCACGGTTCTCTAAAACTTTGTATAGAATTTAGTGGTTGTCAGTTTCTTGGTGTGTTTCTTCTACTTTGTCTGGATTGATCACAGGATATTTTGTTGCTATTGACTGTTCTACTGCTATTAGTCAAAATTTACAGAAAGAGACTGCTTTGAGCACAAACTATCCAGATCAGATGACTATTTGTATACCGATAATACCACAAATATACTACTTGTATACTGACATACCATTGTCTCCCTAAAAGATACACAAGCATGTTTTCACATGTGCTCCAGGTGACATTCACCCAGTTGGAAGATCAGTTGTCTCAAAATGGTGGAGAGCAGTGAGCACAGCAGCACAAAGCTCATCTTCTCATACGTAAATCAACAAAACCGAAATGGATAATTTATTTATGTCTGCTTTTCAGTGAAGATAAAGCCACTTCCTGAACTAGATCAGTAGAAGGCAAAGATCACTGTAAAACCAAAGCACATTTAAAGTTTCTCCATCACCCACATCCCTGCCCAAGGCACGGATGGCTGTAGTTGCTAAAATAAGTTCATTTAATGAATGACTGTACTTCTTGCTTAAAAATTACAGCTATCCTTTCTTCCTCTCTGGAGATGCAAATGGTGCCCTCCTGGGTCCTGGACTGCCCGATGTGTCTTTATTTTCTCTGTGACAAGGTTGAATTTTGTGTCTAGTGGGCTGCTCTGTCTAAACCGTGCTAGAGAAGATTGGGGCTTTGTAATCTTCTTAGCTCCTATGACAAGGAGTAAATCAAGTTGGAGACAGTCACTTTTTTTTTTTTTTTCCTGTGGAGAAGATATCCTGACAGTTCTTCAGAGTGATAGACTATAATTACCTCTTATTTGTTTGTATTCTAAATATTCTGTAAAGTAGATAAAGTGGTGCAGCTGGCAGGATGAATTTCAACAACTGTGCCAACTGCAGGCTGGCTGTGGTATTAGTTTGTGACATGAACTTCTTATATGGACTGAAGGTATCTAATGTTTACGTTTGAGTCATGAGGTATAACAACAGGGCCTTTAGTCTGCAGGCCACAAGTAGCCTCAGACGTAGCTTGCTCTTTGGCTGGCTATGGCTTGTCACAGCTCCTTGTCACCCTCACCTTTGCAGACCTCTCAGCACACCTCTGACCTCTGCCAGTGCTTAGAGTTGTTTGGTGGATGGAGGGCCTCGCATTCAGGAGAAGTGCTTGGCATGGTTAAAACCATTGTGTATTTATCTCCTAACGTTAATAATTTCTCTTGATTTGCTTAGAGTTCGTTATGAATAGTTTTACTTCTATATGTAGGCCAAGTGTCTCCTGTTTTATTACTTGTCCTTTCAATTTGCATTGAGTGGGTCTTGGAAGACGAGGAAACCCAAGGGTTTTCGAACATACTTCTGGCTGCTACACACTGGAGAAAACAGTACCCAAAATTGACTGCAAGCTTTAATCACATCAACTGCCTGGGAAGAATGGAACAATAATAATAAATGCTGTCTGGTAGTGCAAATAAAGAAGAAAAAAAATCATTTTTTTCTAAGAATTTTTTCCATATTGATATGTTGATTATTACAATAATCCCATAGTCTGCAAGCAGTATTCACTAGCACATTCTCAGAACTGCTTTTAACCTTCAGACAAACGTCGTCCTGCTGTTTTAACCTTCCAAGACAGACAAGGATATATAACAACTCCTATAATGCAGTGCCCTATCTGGTCTTCTGAAACATGAGAAACACGGGAAAAAATAAAAAACAACAACAACAATATATTTGCCCAATGCAAATATAAAATGAGCTTTGTTGTCTGATGTTTTGGGAGGGGTAATGTTAAAAAGATGTACGTAATAAAGGTATAGAATTATATCATATAATATGAATAAGTCCTGCGTAGCATTCAGCAATATATTTACCTGACAGAATAGGAGGGCTGTAGATGCCAATTTTCTGATGGTAGTGTGCCTGCCTCTTTGTTGGCTGGTGTACTTTCTTCCTTCATACATCTGTTGTTGGTCAAACTGATGTGTGCCCATGCCCAAAGTCTGAGGTTATATTAAAAGTCTTGAATGTCCGCTCATGTAAATTATCTCATTTTGTTGTTGTCTGTCCAGAAAATCAGAACTTTGCTCTTTATTGCTAGAGATTAAGCAGTTGTTTCTTTTCCTTTGGCTTATACTTGTTTTAATAGCTGTTGAAGATCTGCTTCGCTTTCAGAAGACTGACCACAAAAAAAACCTGGGTGTGTTGCCCAATCTAGATGTGACGGCTGAATATGTCAGTGCTCCGTCTCCTAATTTTCTTTGTGAAAGCTAAATGGCAACCAGGTGCTCGGATACATCGCAGAAGTAGTAGTTTTTGATTTTGTATGTCACTTTATAATACATTGCACATTTTTAATCAATTTGCAGCATTAGCCACTAAAGAAGATACATTTTGTTATGGAAAAGTATTAAACCTTTGCCACTTTTAATGTTATAAAGATGCCATAAGGCTTTATTATTATTATTATTTTTATATTGGTGGATTTTTTTATATCATTGTCTCCTTATATTGTAAAAAACAGTGTGCTAGGGGTCTTGCAAACGGTTAAAGTTCCCTGTTTTTGAAGGGCTAACAGTGTAAACAGGTGACCTTCAAAGAAACCAATAGAAGGTAGGAACATGGGAAATCAGAGGCTGGCTGCAAAGTTCCTTTTGCAGGCTTTGGAATATAAGAATTTGTGTCTGAAGCTTTTTCTGACTCCAGATTAGACTGCACTGCTCTGCTTAAAAGGCTAAAGTTTGCTTCTCTTTGATAAATGTCTTTAAATGATAATCACTACCCTACATGTAAAATGTTCCTCTTGCTACTGGATATGTGTATTAGGTCAAGTGTTTATAACTTAGAGCTGTCGTGCAGACCTCTATCGTTAAAAACTAAAGGTGTAGAGGTTTACTATTGCACTGGGTATTTACTAGGTAGTCTTACATAATACCCGAAATCTAGGTTCAAATACAAGTTAGTGTGGGTATAATTCTATTCAAATTATATTTTTCATTTACAACAGGACTTTTGCAAAGTGCAATGGACTGACTTGGAGCTGGTTGAGCTTCAGATTTGTATGAGAGATTCAATGAGTTTTACTGAAATATATAATTTAGTGAATATAGTTTATTTTCCCATAAAATAAGAAAGAAATGAATTTCTTGAGGGGAGAGAAAGCAAGTGGACATGGGAACAAGATACTTAAAATAATATTTAGCTTTAATTTAATGCTATGTGGTCCTAGTTTGCTTTTATTCTGTAATGAGAATATAGAAAAGCTTGTATTCATGCACGCTATTTCTCCAAATTATACTTTAAAACTAGATCTAACGGTAGTGATTATACTATACATTTTCTTTTTCTTCTTTCAAATCTTACCCGTTTTGTATTTGAAAGCCAAAACTGTCAGTGGTCTGTTTACTTTATCTCACTCATATGCAATGGAAATAAGTGGCAGTTGTAGAACACACAAACTATTTTTGCCTGAATGCTCCATTTATGATTTATAGCCAACATGTATCCCTGATTTTCTTTTGAGAATGATCTTTATTGTCTTTGTGTACTAACTCATTGCAGAAGCACTTGTCTATTTTGAGCTAAACCAGACCTCTTGTAAAAAGTATCAAATTATTTCATCATGTTGAAAATGAAAAGCTATAATTACTTGTAATTGGGCTTCAGAATTTTTGAAAATTGGGAAATTCTTTTCCAGAGGTTTAAGATCACTCCAAATCATAACCTGTGAAAAATAGGAAATAATTTTCTGTTCAATTTAAAAGCGATTTAATTTACACTTTTGACAGCTATTTTCCTTTGATATTTGGGTAGGGGAAATCATTCAGCTGTGGTGGTTATTGCTAAAAATCTTTTCTGTGGTCCTGTATGCTGAATGGTTCACAACTTTATTTTGGTTTCTTTAAGCCCAAGCAGAATCTAATGCAGTTCAAAGAAGTGTGTGTAGTCGTTTTGGACTGCTTGAATATATTAAACTGTTTTTATTTATTTAGTTGTTTGTTTCTTGGTCTCTGAAGTTGTTTCATCCTCTTTTAATAAAGAGCACAATGCTCTTCCGTGTTTTAGTTTTCGTAAGTTTAAGTGGAAGCTGGAATAAAAAAAAAACAAACAGATGTATTTTGTAGATTTTTTTGTATAGATTTGTGTATAAAGATCCTGTTTAACAATGACGACTTAAAATATCTAAATTCATTAATATAATAGCAATAGTAAATGTTGCAAACAACATGCTGCCTATTTACCTTTATGTTTATTTGTTTTAGTTGAGCTGAGTAGGTAGAGAAACTGGTGCAAGATCGCATCATGTCCAGTTTAGGAAGCAACCAAGACAGATCTTCCAAGGAGGTAACGTCTTGAGACGGCAGAGGGTTCAGAGGTTGAACCTCCAGCCAAGCAGAAACTGAATGTAAGGTAAAGTAGCAGGCTGGGACTGGTAGCAAGAGGCTCGTCAGCTAACTGGCACCTTCAGGCTTGAGGTTAAAACTGGGTGCTGAGTATGGAGAAGTGTTTTTCAGCACTAACTGTGGGGTAGGGAAAGTATACAGTACTGTGAACCTTGGCTCTTCCTTCTTCATTCACAGCCCCGAATAGAAACCAGCTTTGTGTTCCCACCCAGTAGATGGGAGGATAGGGCTCTAGACAACCCGGCGTTATCTTTTGGCACTCGTGAGATGCCAGAGGTGTGCTTTCTAGGAGCTACTGGGACCTGATCTTGCAAGAGCCTCTGCTTTCTCTCTGGTGGAATCCATCTGAGTTCTGTGTGATGATTTTTGTTATAATCCTATTGAATTGGTCTTGTGAAAAAAAATAAAGTAATAACCACAAATTCTTATGGGGAAGCAGGTGGAATCTCTTAGAGCTAAGAGAAGGCTGGGCATCATATACTGGCATTATGCAGCCGCCTTCATCTTTCATTGACTGTCTGGCACTCTACAGCCATCATTCATTGACAGTGTGGTTTGTGCTGTAATACATTTTGTGAATTAAAATGGTATAGTTTATCAGCTTGAAATTCAGTTCAGCCAGAGGCCAACTTCACATTCGTATTACTATGACTTTTAAATTTGGACAGCCCATTGAAGGACTGCATCTTTTGATGGGAGGATACAATCATTTTCTTGTAACGTGGTTTTACTATGTACAGTTCTTCAGTTCTTTTTTTTTTTTTTTTTTTCCTCTTTTTGAAAGAACATGATACCATGTTTTCCCAAGATTAGCAATATTCTTAAAATTATTTTGGAGCTGTTATGACTGTAAGATGACTATGCTAGATTTTTTTTTTTTTTGGCTTCTTGCCAGCAGCTGCTGTGGAAAGTAAATCTTCATGCGAAGAAGTGTGTGTTCTTTTTGAAGGTTAACCAGGGCCTGCAGAGCACAGCCTCAGCATCTGGCTCATGAGATTAAAAACCTTTGAAGGAAAGGCCTGTAGATCTAAGAGGGTGAGTAACCACCTTAAAAAAAAAACCTGTAAGGTGAGAACAGAGAGCCTAAAAAACGGGGAAAAAATTGATCAGCAGGAAAAGTTGTCTTTTTTAGTGAAGAAGTGTAAGGCTATAGTGAGAATGGATAAAAGTCAGACTCTTAGACTTGACAAAGGATATTAAAGCAAGTAATGAGAGGTCTGGCAGGTGATTACTCTGAAGGTTATACCTAGGATAGATCTTATTAAATATTTTCATTATTGACCTTGCTGCACACAGACTGGAAACAAAACTGTAGTTATGAAAACCTGCTGATGACATAGTGTTGGGAGACACTGCTGGTATGCTGGAGGGTTCGGATACCTCAAGAGCTGCGTAAGACTGAGGTCTAGGGCAGTAGAAATTGGGCAACACATAATATGAATGCAAGGTTGATCACTTATAGACTAGCAAGGTTTCTGATAACATCTGAAAGCTTGTTGGGTGGAGGGACCCCAGCACATTTCCTTTTCTTCAGCACTGCCTCCGCTACAGACCTGAATATAATGAGTTTGCTGTTTTCTGTTTTGACTTATTTCCTGATGAAGGCAGTCCCCATGATGCCTGAGTCCTGACAGTTTATTAAAAATAAAAGTGAAATTTATTTTTTAAATTATTTAAATTATTATCTTATCATTTATTAATTTAAAGTATTTTATTTAAATTGTGTTTCTACTTATTTATTTAAATAATTATTTTATTATTTGAATTATTAATTTAGCAAATTTACTAAATCTATATAATGGTCTATTTTTATGCTGGTGATGGATTTCCATAGCAGGATTTATCCTTATAATTAGAAGAATTCTGAGGAGGAAATTACATGTAAATTTATTTAGACTTGCTCTTTTTTTCTCCCCCTCCTTTCATTCCTTGGATCATATCAGAGAACATTGACCACTATTCCATCAGTTAGCTGAGCAGATGTGTGGCAGTGTGTGACACAAGGATCTTTTGGACCATGATGGTGACTGCTGTCCACGTAAAAAAGGATATCTGAAACAATTTTCTTGATGGTGCTTCAGGTTTTGTTTGAAGTAGGCTTCTGTCTTGAGACACGCACATCAAAAATGTAGGAAATAATCCAATACCGTTTCTGAAGTTACCACATTTTCTGAGGGGCTGAATTTAGCAGAATTGCTCACCGTAGTTTTGCTCTCTGAATACTCTCTCGTCTTTTTGTAGACAGAAGACTGTGTTGTGTATTTTAATGTTTTTCTGTACAGTGTGAAATAACTTTCAATATCCCTTTGTAGTTTGTTAGAGAAAATAGTGATTTTATGTATTTGTAATTCTGTGCTTTATATATGAATTATTGTACTGTTACTTAAAATCATTTGCAGTAAGATAATTCAGACTTTCCTTTAAGTTAAGCCTAAGAAAATATCTGTAAATTAGCACTAATGGTCAGTGTGGCTGGAAGAGAAACTCTTTCATGTTTGGAATTGACTGTAAGATTGAACTTACTCCAATTTATTGCAAAGTCAATATTCAGCTTAAAAATTAAAAAGGTTAATAATTATTAGGTTTTCAGAGGAAAGTACTAGTGTTATGACCTGCCTAACATCACACAGCTACAAAAATGCTATAAAATGATTTTTTAAGCTTATATTTATAGTGAGTAGATCGCTCATTCCTTCATCTCACTACTTATGTATCCATGAACTGTTAATTAATACTTTTGCGGTAATTACAGAATATTTTAAATATACATTATTCTTCTGAAATTTAAAAGATCAGGAATTTTTTATTAATTTAAAAGGATAATAGGAATGACCCACACTTTCATCAACTCTTTAATAAAGAGGTACTTTTTTAGATCATTTACATTTTTACATTTTGATCTCAAGGAAGACTTTTTTTTTTTTTTTCCAAACTTTTTTCCATGTACTCTTCTAAGCTGGGTCACCATTGTATCAAAAAGGTCACTGTTCTCCATAAAAAGGTGAGTGATTGCCTGCGAGTGTCGATACCAGGAGAACTTGCATCCTGACTCTTTTGACTTCTGGCGCGGAGTTTTCTTTATACGGAGGGTCGAGGATTTTAAAATTAATTTTCATTCCATTTGGTTTCTTCTTCTTTTCTGCCTCTTTGTTACGTGCTTGGGAATGTTTAACCCAAATGCTTAGGTACCTTTTTTGCAATGAAGCATCCCTCAGCACTTGGTGAGTGGCTGCTGTGGAGCAGAGAAGAAAGCAGAGCACCATTTGTAGATGAGCCATACAGTGTGGAAA
This sequence comes from Aythya fuligula, assembly GCF_009819795.1. Lineage (NCBI taxonomy): Eukaryota > Metazoa > Chordata > Aves > Anseriformes > Anatidae > Aythya > Aythya fuligula. The sequence continues at coordinate 98,839,523 of NC_045560.1, read as the reverse complement.
ATTCACAGGCTAGGCTCATAAGAGAGAGCACCTTTAGTAGACTAGTTGACAGATAGAAAAGGCACACAGGCTTTGGGCAGTTCTAGCACTTCCTCAGGTCTGAAACAGAATCTGCAGCCTTCAAGCTTGAGAGGAGGTCAGTTGCCTTGGAGTTCAGTTGGTTAGGCTTATCAGAAGGATTGGGATAAAAGATGATTGTGACTTTTGGAGCATGGGAATGGTAACAACAAGGGAGGCAGCAGAAGAAAAAACAAGAGAGAGAAATCAAAAGGTCCCAGAGGATTCGTGCAGGACACCCATCGGTGGCTGTGTGATCTCCTTCCAAGGTCAGCTCCCTGAAGGCAAGCAGCACGCTGCCAAGGAGATGCATACATTTGGACGGGAGAGGTGAGAGGAAAGGCATAGCAAGCAGTGAGAGGGGCTAGAAATAATAAATGTTATTAAAAAACTTAGTCATTGGTATTGAATTTGGAAACCATATAAAACATCCCATTTATCAGATGATAAAGCAGGCTCTAGATGGTTCTTTAAATCTTCCGCTCTTTAAAATTCAGGTTAATTTTCATGTCATGTGGTTTTATGATGTATAAAGTTATATGTATCTTCATATAATGCGCATGTGTATGTAAGTAGCGTGCCTTGGCTTGTGCATGATGTGAAAGTATCTGGATTGCCTTACGTTCCTGTTTTTAAGGCAGTTTTTAATAATATCCCTTGTGGATTTTGGTTTTGTTTTTGTTTAAAAACAAAAAATAAAGATAGCAATGCTCTTACGTAAGACAAGACTTCCAGTAATGGCTAACTCCAAATGGTTAGCTGAGATATAACGCTGTGTAAATAGTTTATTTTCCTGTGTCATGGCTAGATTGATTGACTGAAAGCTATGCACGGCCAGGAATTTTGCTAGACAGCACAAACATTGAAGCTGGAGGCACAGATGCTGGGTGAAAGGAACCGCTGGTCTGTTCCTGGTTAAGTGTGCTTTGTGGGCTTGAGTGGGTGATCTTTAGTAAGCTGTTTGTTTATAAACCTGTATTTGTGAGTTACTCACTCACATATGATACAAATCATGACCCAGTTCACAGAGCTGAATAGGTTATGCAAATATTTCCACAGGTTGTTTGCAACCAAGAAACTTGATCCATGGCAGCACTCACCTGCGCACCTGTTCCACATTAATGTGTGTAGGAGTACCCTTAATTTTGGTTGCCTTGTGTTTGCCACAGCTGTTTGACCTTTTCTTGCAGTAATGAGAGGTGTGGAGGGGTAAGTTTTCCCTGACTGCAGTGAGAACTGAAGGCAGGCTGCGTCTGATTGGGACAGGTCTTTTGTTGCTTGTTTCTGCACTGTGTTATTGGTTACATCATATTTTTGTATGGTGTTGTTTCTCCTTTTTGATTAGCTTCCAAACATGTAGCTTGTGTGATGTCCTCACAGACTTTTATGTCATAGTAGATAGGTGGGTACAATATTTAAAGGCAGGATAGTGGATAATAGTACCTGAGTGGTTCACAGGTTTGTATATGTTCATGTATCCTATTAATAAAACTAAAGAAAGCAATGCACAGTAACTTAAAGCTAACTCATAAAGAAGAATAAAAGATAATTAACTAACTATATAGTTTACTTGAGACTGAGTATCAGATTTTGTTTTTTTTCTTTATGTGAGCAGCAACAGAACCAAACTGAGCCACGCTCTGTCCTTCATCATGCTATTCAATCTAAAAATATTTTCTTGTATTTTGTTTCTTTCAGCGCGCCCGGTAAAACCCTAATAAATGTAGCAAATTAGAAGAAGGAAGTGAAATAGCCTACCGTGGGCTATATTTAATTGGTGATCTGAGCAGCGTTTCTTGATCCCAGTCAACCTTTTCTTTTGATTCCATATTAAGGTGAAATGTTCAGAAATTTCTAATTCCCCTTTTCTGTAGGAAAGGAAGTTGTGTGTGAAAACTGGGAGGCATAAGGTGTTTTGGCCATCTTCTGTGCAAGTGAGCGGTAGCGTGGTGCATTTCAAGGTGCAGCAGACTGGTACTGTGCTCGGTCTTAGACACCTTTGCTTAGGGCAGATAGTACACAGTTGAGGACACTGATTCACTGGAGATCATCTTTTCAAAAGAAAGAATAAATACAGTTAAGGTGCAGACTTGTCTTCAATATTCCTACTGCTTCAGTTCAATTGTCTTCAAACCATTCGTCTTCCTTAAAATTATATGTATTTCTTGTACTATTAAAGGTTTGCAATGAGGCATTTTTTGTGTATGTGGATTGAACAGGTTATTTAGGAGCCTATAAGGCATTTTTCTGATCTAGCTTCCAGGTTTTCCTTTTGGAATACAATCAAATCTGGGAGGGGAAAGTATTTTGTTTCTCTCCATTCCAGGGTGATATAATAGTAAACATTGTCATCTCTTGGTCCTGGTAGGGATGGTAAAATAGCTGCTATCACAGGCTACTGCATTAGATTGAATAGATACTTCAATTTACTGCTATCTGCATTTAAAGAATTTCTGATCTGTAAAGTGCATTTATTTTTTTTTTATTTTAAAGCTTTAGAGCATGGACTGGCTGACATGTTTTTATTCTAAACATTGATGGATCGCTTCTGATTAGGAGTTCTTATTCTACAGTTGTGTTTGATAGTGCAGTAAGTAGTGTAATTATAAAATTTCTTGAACTTCAGCTGTCGACCAGCAATAACCTGTAAATCTCAGTTTGTTGTGAAGACTTGCTGTATGTTTGCTGTTGCAAAAGTTGTGACTCGACAGAGAGAGATATACTGAGGGTTTTAAGCATAATTCAGCATATACAAAATTTTTAACACATCCCGTGTACTTACTCACATGATCTTACTCATGTAATTTAAAGTTGTTTTTTTTTTTTTTTTTTTTTTTTTTTTTTTAAAGTCTAGAGGAAAACCTAAATATGAGTGGATTTTGAAAATATCTGAAGGTTGATTATTAACAGCATTGCACTTTACAGTTGGAGGAATTTTCATTCATTTTCACAGCAAGCTTTTGCTAATGGCTCTACTCCTTACTGTGCATAGCAGTGCAGTGTCCAACAGATTTTGTTCTGGGGTGGGAAGGTGCTGCTGTTTCTATATGTTCTGAGTTGCCTCCCCCCTTCCTCTGTTTTTGCAATTGCTAGAGATTTTTATTTTGTATTGTTTGTGTAGAGCCAGTAGGCCCAAGAATGCGGTCTACCGGTGGATTCAGTAGTGCTGTTAAACAACATTGCTGTGGAGGGATATGTGGCAGTGCATGAGGCAAAATGCTTTGCTGAAGGAAAGGAGAATAATGCTAGCTGGATGTTTACAGGCAACTAAATACTGAGTCTGCAGTGAGCTCCATTTGTTTCTAAAGGAGAGAAGAGTACTTGAAGCCAGCATACACTGAAACCCTTACAAAGCAGATGTTTTACCCGCTATGCTGGTGTGAAGTGTGAGGTGTTACAAGGGAAGTAGCAAGATGCTGTTTCTGAACAGAAGGGAGAAGCGCCTACGGTTTCTGTGATCCCTTACAAGTTGCAAAGCAAAACCTGTGTCACCATTCTCAGCGCTGCATCTCCTCTCTGGACTTTGTAGTTCGTGTGTGTATGTCTCGCGAGGAGCCTGTAGAGCAAAGCAAAGCGCTTGTTCAGGCGCGCTGCTGCTAACTGTGATTTAACAAGGGCAGAAGGGAGCCACAGCCCTACTCTGGCACTCCTGCCTTTGCTGTGGCCTAACAACCAGGGTGCCAGCCCGCTGCGGGCCCTGCTCTGAACTGTGGTGGCTTCCTTCATGTAGCACATCATCCCCCGTCACCTGCGCTAGCTGCGCCTGCCTGTCAGCGCAGACAGGCTGCTTGACATACAACTGAAGGAAAAAAGACATCGTACTGGAAAATGCATCAGCTCCACCCAGCCACTAACTCTCTTTCTACTTCTTATGAATGCCCTAGCACTTCTTAGTTTATGAGAGGAGTCCTCGTGAATACATAATGCTCTACAGCACGAGTGCTGCTTGCCTGCAGGCTGGTCTGCTGTGTGTCAGTGCTTCATGTATCAGGCCAGGCACCAAAATTAGCCATGGTAAAGCCAGCGCTCAGCAGACCTGGATGCGGTTCATCCAGGCACTCAGACACAGAACAATGCCTTGTAAGTTTGCTGTGTTCTTCTCATTTCTGCAAATCCACGTCTGGATCCCATTAGCACATAATTGCAGTTGGTCATCAGATCCCCCCCTCAGAAAACAGCTTGACCAAACCCCGGTTCCAGAAGTAGTCTGCTGCGCCCTGCATGAACGCGTCTCAGCGCTGGCAACCCAGCTGAGGAAAAGATTTGTCTGCACATATAACTAAGAGCCAAGGACTTTTTGGTCAGGAGAGGTAGGATTATGTGAAGTCGCTCTGTGCCCCGGCTCACTTTCCTCGGGCAAATTACTGAAGTCAGCAATTTTGAACTTAGGAGGCTGGAGGTAGGTGTTGACAGCCATCTTTAAGTACCTAAATAAGTGGTCTCATTTTAAGAGGTCCTGAGCACACAATTCTTTCTGACTTCAAAAGAAGCTGCAAATGCTGTGTCCACTTTGATTAATTGAAAGGCTGACCATCAAAGTGAAATTATGTTGCCAAGCTAAAGGGAAAGAAATAAAGACTTAGCACACTGCATAAATCAATCGCAGATCAGAGTTTACTGGGTACAGAATGTACAGCATCTTTTGTGCCCTTTTGTACTTTCTGAATCTCACTGGGCCCAAAACTACAACAGAAAGCCCAGCACGATTTGTGAAATATGGTAATGCCCAGAAACATTTGCCAGTTTAGCCACTGAAAAATAGATATGGCTGCTCAAAATTTATACTGCTTGCTAGGGCCTTAGGTGAAAGGAAAAGGAAATTTTAAAATGCTTATTTTTTCCATTTGAAGGTAATGTCTTAAATCCTTGAGAGATGAACAGCCTACTACCTTCCCCTACTTTGATCGATCTGTCTTTGAGGCGTGATTTACACCTTATTATAGTACTTCAGGTTATGCCCTCTGTTCCTGAAAGTTTTGTGGAGATAGGTGTCTGGGGAAGGGAAAAAAAAAAGCCATGATAAGTGCCCTGATGGAGAGAAAAGATCCAGTGTATATATATGTATGTGTGCGTGTGTTGTTCGTGTTTGCCAATCCTTGCAGCCAGGGGAAAGCTCTGTGCAATGAAAACTGCAGCCGGGGATTGAATCACTCAAGAGGCATAACGCCACGAGAAGCCAAAATTTGCTAACAGCGCTGTTCGTAGAATTACAGTTTTCTTTAGGGCTGGGTTTGCTGGCTCTTACATCCTCATCACATTTTCTGGGTTGTCAACGCAGTCAGACAAACTGGAGTGCCAGCTTTAAACATGGCAATGTGGGCTGAGGCATCTGCACTGCTGTTGCTCAACCCTAGTGCAAATTTAACTCAAATTGGACGGTCAGTAACGAGAAGTGGAAGGTTTCTACCAGAAGCCCTTCTTACTCATCTTAGCAGCTCCTTACCACCACCACCCAGGTACTGGTCTGCAGCAGTGCCTCTGGAGTCCTCTGAAGCACCTTTTGGTACCAGAGGCTGCTCCCGTGGTATCTGTGGGCGGGGAAGCAGGAGTCGCTTCAGCCCTCCCTGCCTGGCCTTCGGGATCAGGACATGGCAAAGCTCTCTCTTCTATCTTCATTCTCTGCAGTGCTTTGGTACGCAGCTGAAGGCTGGCTGATGGGTTTTTGTCATGGCTCTTTCGTATTGCTGGAATGCACTGCTGCTATCTGATAAGATAGTAAGTCAAGCAGCATGAGTGATTATTAAAAATAATTGTTTGTTTATATGAATATGACAGTGAAATAGGTTACGCACACAGGCCAAGTGACCCAATTACTCAGATCTTGAACATGTAGAGACGTGCTATCTTGCTGCACCTAATGAAGAAAAAACAAAAAACACTTTTATTCTGAAATGCCGAGTTGGTTTTCAAAGCTTTCTTTTATTATTTCTTTTAGTAGTGCTAAAACCATGCTATTGGGAAGCTACATGACGGTTCCCTGATGCTGTGGTTCATATTTTTCTCTCTAGAGCTGTTGTAACACCCTTAATAAGTGACCGTTTCCTGTGGTGAGTGCTGGTCCATCCAGATCTTCCTGTCAGAAAGTTTAACCAGATGCAAGTGAAGTGATACCACTAGGTCTCAACCTCCCTCTTCCGTTCCTTCTGGATGTTTTCAGCTCTTTGCTTCAGAGCTGTGTTTGCGGCTTTCCACTAGGATTGCTGCAGACATTGTTATTGTTATTGCAGACGTTGTTACGTCTTAACCCTGGTTAACCTTAACCCATTGTTATGTCTTAACCCTTGTGCAAAAACATGTTTTAAAATGATACAGACAGTTTCAAAAGTATCATTAGCCCGTCAGAATTTCTCTGACATACTTGGTTTAAATAGGCAACTACCCAAACCGAGACACCTAGCATTCCCACAAGCATCCCCCGTCGAGTTTTTTGGCTGAACATGGTGTTTGTGGTTTAACCGCTTCAAAACAGCAGCCTGTTAGAGCAGCACGAAGGTGTGCAACACCAGGCTTCTGCAGCCCATCTCGATGTGCATCCCCCCGACAGGCCTTCACAGTGCACCTGAGGGCCAGCCCACAGTGCTGCTTTTTTTTTTTTGGGATGAAGAAAGTGATCCCTGTAGCTGGTTTTAGAAGAGCAGGCTCCAGCCCAGTCCACATACGGGAGCTCCGGCCCTAAGGGAGGCCAGCTTCTAAATAGAGATCGCCCGGCAAGGCTTGGTTACTTTGCACTTCCTCTAGAAATCTCGTGCATGGCAAGGAAGCTATTAAAAATATTTTAGCAACACTTTCTTTAAAGAGTGTGGATTTTCCCAAAAGGAAACGGTCTGAGGAAGTGCAGACTCGTGGCAGATTTACTGCCTTCCTAGCTGGCAAAATTTTGGGGACTTTATGGCAGCTTGCTCCAGGAAATTTTTTGGAGTTTGCAGCCTCCGGGGTTTTCGCTTCTCTGTGCCACTGAAACGAGAGCCTGACAGCTGCAGGTGCTGTCAAGGATTCTGTCCCTCCGCACAAGAACACTATCATAAAGTGAATTTCTTATTGGGAAATGAGGGAACTGCAGCTTCCGTGGTGCATCTGAAAAGTGATTCTTCCCTTCCTGAATTTCACTGCAGTTTGTCCAGTTACTGAACATACAGTTGTAAAATAAGCTCCAAGGTTTAGAGACTTTAAATGTGAGGATAGCTCAGCTGTGAAGCCCAGGTGTCATCTAGCATGGGCATAGCCAGCTTCTCCCCATTCATTTAGGAAAGGTGTAATTGCGTCTGTGTATTTTTATGTATCTGGCTCAGTGGGATGATATTTTATTTTTATCTAGGGGCACTTTCTGGATACTGTAAATGTTACTATTTGAAGCTAAAAATAAATTTCAAGTCTTAGTTGCAACTGAAGTTATGTTATAAAAATGTGTATATAAACCAAGACTGATTTTTTTTTTTTTTCCAGGATATTGAGGTGATTTGCAAAGAAAACAATGGCTGGGGTTGTACTGATATTTGCATATTTATTTATGCTCATGCATACAGAAAAGAGTAGTAGGCTAGTTTTGTTTTGTTCTGTTTTTTTTTTTTTTTTTCCATGAGGTCTCTCAGGTTGATGCTGACTGTCCTTCACCTTGAAGGCAGTTTATTGTGGGCCTGAGATATTCTGGGGGGCTCATGAAATTTGATTGAATTGACAGATATATTCTTAAAACCAGATTATTTTTTTTTTTGCTTCAATAAGTATTAAGAAAATCAAACCAAAACCAGTGAAAAATTATGCTTTTCTGGAATCTGTAATGTCATAATTCAGTGAATTTTCCAGGAAGCCACAGGTTGTCTATGAGAAGTGAGAATTTCTCTTAATTTTAAAACATTCAGACTCGTTTCATACATAATTGGAATTCCTACCGAATCTTATTTTGTTGCAGTTTTCAGTGTTTTTTGTTCCTAAATTTCCTTTTCGTGTATGAAAACAAATGTAACCTTTCCTCAGGGCTTAGCCTTGTTCCCTAAATGTGGAATGGTGTAGAGTTCTGTTGGGAGTTAGACCTGTAAGACCCAGTGTTCTTGCTCTAGCAAAATTGCAAGGTTTGGGGGAAAAAAAATAGCAAAACCTGTAAGAAGTAGATGGCTCCTGTTCTCTCCATAAGAATTGCCACACTAGTTTTTCAGTTGCTGTCAGTGGGCTTTAATTATTTATGTGTTATATGGTATATTACAATTTCTGTTATTTTATACTCTGAAAAACTGGTTACCTTCATGTCTGAAATCATAGAGAAATTGTATGAACTGAATATTACATTCTTGCCATTGCTTTTGTGTGCTGCGTGTTTAGCATCTAACTGAAATCTGAGCAGAAAGCTCATCTTGAAAGAGACTACTTAATTAAAAATTAAACGATGAATTAAAACTTAAATTATGCAAAACTAATAAGCTACATTACCAAAACCAACAATTAATATGCTGCAATATATGGAAAGAAAATGCTAATGTTTTTACTTTTGTTTCATGTTTGTATTGCAGACTGCATAGTCTGCTGTTATGGAATTCCTCATTTGAAGTACTCGGCATATCTGAATTAGGAAGTAAATCAGTGATTTTTAGGTTTGTGAGATTTGCAAAACTCATCAGAGATTAAAACTTTGATAAGGTGAAGGATGCTGTTATAAAGTGGGAAGAATCCAATTATTTTTCAATTAATGCAACATCACATCTGTATATAAGATTCAAATCAGTGCATCGCATCACCTTGTGCAAATCGATAGAGTAAAAATGGACTCGTTGACAAAAAAAAAAAAAAAAACAATTTAACCTATTGCTCTAATTCCATGGAATAAAAGGTTTATTTGTTTACTGACAGTGCCTTCAACTAATTGCAAATGCTGAGATCCCACATTCTGTATGTGTGCATATATTTATAGAGACCAAGCTAAGGACGCCTTTAAATTGTGTTTAGGTTAGCAATTTTAAAGGAGATATTCCTTAAGTCACTCCAACAGGATCACAGAAAAAACGTTTCTTTACCGAAGGTGGGAATGTGCACCTATACAACCAAAATACCACAGTAGCCAAATACAAGATATGCTGTAAAATACTACATATTTGACTATAATATGAACACAGGGAGAGATTTCTGGTAGTGTCTACTGTTGTTTCTCATAGTCGCATTCTTCAAACTGAATAAAGCGTAGATGGCTAAAGGAAAGGAAGTAGAGAATTAAAGAAAACCCCATCTGGTTAAGTTCATTATGAAGCTTGAATCCAATACTTTATTACTGCTGTATATTAGAAAGTGGAACTACTTTTACAGTTGCATTTTTCTACATTTTAGTATTATACAAAACAATACCAACTTGTTATGTTTCATGTCATATACCTTGAGCACCTCTCTGTATTCTTCTCTCAGTTCTGGCTTATTTAGCCTTTGTAACTATAGAACTCATTGTTTCTCTGGCACTATAATTTAAAAGTTTACATTAAAAATAAAAATCGATACAGGGATAAAAGCATGAAGAGTACGGCTAAATTTATAATAGTTCTATTGGTGATGGAGATATAAGGAATGAATATTGTGTATAATAAAGGCAATTAACCGAGCTTCTTATAAGGAAAAATATTGCTCTTGGTGTGGGGGATGGAAGGAGGAGTTCATGGAAGCAGTTACTACTCTAATTTTCTGGGTTGAGCCGTGTTAGCCTTGGCATAAATTACAGCAGCCCGGAGGTACATATGCCATCTGAGGATTGCATTCTGCCCTGACATCCTTGTGAACATGTCGGAGAGGTGTGTGGGGGGGAGAGCGAAGGCACTGGTGGCTGCTGTGCGCTGACACCTCCCTGGGAGGTCTCAAATTTCCTCAATCATCCTCTTGCACGTCAAATACAGGTTCCGGTTGATTTGCACAACCCGAAGCCTGTTGGTGCCGGTTGTGGTAAGAAAACCAGCTTGGTATTTAACGTACACTATTTTTCTCGCTTCTGCATTTATCAGCTTAAAGTTCTCCTTTCAACCAAATGAAGTGTTTAATCTACTATCACGAGGAGTGAAACATGAATAAAGATTGACTTGGATATAATCTTTCTAACCACTCTTGATGGACATCTTAAGATTCAGCTTAATTTAATCGAAGTCTTAAACTCTGTCTTTTTGGGAAGCTCTTTTCTTTTATGTCCATGGTTAAGTGAGCAAGGCAATGACATGCTCCCTTAACAAGTGTTCAGGAGTCGCAGGGCTGATTGACTAATGTTTCTGCCCTTTTTGTGCACTTCGGATATTCCGTCATGGCTTTCTCCTTTCTGTGCATATAAGTGGATTTAGCTGAATGGTAATAAGCCAGATGGTTAGGTGGTAGGCCAGGTACCTTGAAGGTAAGCATATTCTTTGTGATAGAGCCATGTTAGCCAGGAGCTCTGTGCCACATTTCACATCCTTCAACAGTCTCCCCGGGAGGTGGCAGCTGTAGAAGCCTAATGGATATCATCACCTTCAACTGTCAGCTCCTTTTTCCCTGTCTGTCATGACTGTTTACTTCTGATCATACCAGTTGACATTTATGTGTCACAATAGAAAAACTAACCAGTGCAGGAGTAAAGGCGACACTGGCTTTGCGGATACTTCTTGTATCACAACAGGCAGCTGGCAACTCATTAACACCATGTGGAGTGTCAAGCATATAGTACATTAAATAAAATTAATGCCTACAGGCGCTTTAGAGAAGGAGATAGCCATAACAGACAATGAAATCACATGAATGGCTGAAACAGGAATGGTAAAGGTGACAGATTTAAAAAAAATAAAATAAAATAAAAAAGGCAGGGGGCAGTCTGGGGGATGAGTCTGTAGTCCAAGGTGTGGGAGTGTGTCTGGCCTCTGACTGACCCTCCTCATCACGTCAAGCCTGTGACTGACACTACCTGTCATTTGCCTATGGAGCTGCTGAAAAAGGACATGTGGCACCAGAGAGTGCCTGGTGTGTAGTGGTTCACCACAGTCCATGTGCTTGGTAGCAATGGTGGCGTTGAGATCCTTGAGGGTAACCACCCTGCCTTCTCCTTAGCCATTACCGCACGCTGGATGTACGGGCCGAAGAATTAGGCCGCAGTGATCCGGGGAGGGGCTGGCCACCGAAGGAGAACCCTTACAGCTGTGAATAGAAAGTGTTTTGCTTCATAAACAGCTGACCTGGCTTTATGTAAAGCAATCTCCGAGTCCTTCAGCCACACTCTCTGGAACAATCACTCTTCTTTTGTACTAGAGGGCCTGCGTGGGTCATTTGCCGTATGCTTTGGGTGCGATTTGCAAATGCATTTCTGTATCTTCTGCCTCATGCTAGGGAATGGTTTGGCAAAGTTGTGACCCCAGTTTTGGCAGGTAGAACAACCTGAGGTATGTGAACGGTGAAATAGTTTGTTACATTATGTTTCATCTCAAATAATCTCAAATTTATGGAAAGTAATATACACAGAGAAAAAAATGTTAAAGCGGTAATCAATAATTTCAAATCACCACTTGACTATACTTAATTTTCTACTGCAGAATCTTGAAACACAAATTAACATTAGGATCCTCTTGCTTAATGTGAATTTTAGTTAATATTTGGCTTCCTCTGCTTGGATATTTTTGGATAAATAGGCTCCAATTATTTTATAGAATACTAAAATACTGTGGTGTGTTCCAGGAAGCATAGAGAAATGTGTCTCGTGGAAATGACAGGTAGATTTTAGTATACAAAATATCAATGCCACTACAAAATTTTATTACTCACTGGACATCATAAAACACTGAATTTCCCTTCCCTGTCTTAAATTTAACCCGACAGACCCTGTAGGCTGCAGATGAAATCTCTTCTCTGGGCGCTGTGGTTGCAGCGCTGTGACTGCTAGTAGTGCATGCTGCTTTACATAAGTTCAACAGGCAAGAATTTACACAGCACATCGGTCGTCTTTGTCATTAAACTGATGGAAGTGTTTTTAAAGAGGAAAAAAAAAAGTATATGTTTTTGTTAGTTTAACAAGCTGCTTACAATTTCCCATGGGAAACAGGAAAAAAATGTTAAAAGGTGTTCATTGTCATAATTAAATTGTTACCAAAATTGACTGTGGACCGGTGTCTTGTCTCATTTAAAAATAAATACATGTGGCTGCTTTGATTTCATCTTTTGGCAGTTTATTTTATGCATTTATTGTTCGTTAATTAGAGTTCCTACATATTTGTCCTTCTTGCCTGATTGCCTTTGCCTTTTATAGCTTAAGGTGAGCTTTCCTTGCCTTTGCATTTGAGATGAGTTGAGATAGCCACCTACAGCGATTGCATCGGTTCCCTTCATAATTGTTATTCCTCACTGTGGATGTTTCTTCCTAAGGAAAACAGAGGTCTGCCGTATTTCAGTTTATTTTTTGATGTTCTCAGCATTCTCTGCTTTTCTGGGTGGCTTCTTATATCTGTTCTCTCCTTTAAGCTGGCTGGAACTATATTTCAAGTGCGTGGCCCTGCTGGAACCATACATACTGCTGGAATAATGTTCTCTGACTTATATGTGACAAAAAGGTCAGGTTTTCAAATGCTGCAGGGCAATCACGTTGACCCAGCCACTGCAGCGGGCTGGTCAGCTTGCTGACAGTGGAGCAGCTGAAGTGACGTGCAGATGGCATAGGGGCATTCCTGCCTTTCTAATCTGGCTGTTGAGTTTTGGGGATCTGATGATGATGTAGCTATTGTCTTGTTTTTCTTACTGTGCTGTCAGGGAACTGAAGACTGTCCACCAGCATCTAATGAAGTGACAAAAGTGGATCTAGTAGTTAAGACTAGTTCAAAACTCCTGATGTACGGCTTATAGGCATTTTCTGTGTAGTTGGAAGAAAAGGTAAAGCAGCTGTGTTCAACTTTGGTAACGAATTTTCTCAGATGTTTTAGTTGCCTGATTAAATTGCATCTCAAATGATGGCATATAATGAGAGAAAAATGTAACTGCACATAAACATTGCTTTGTCTAGAAGAACTGTATGTGAATTAAAAGGCACAACAAAAATGTTTAATATTAGATCAAATCAGTTAATGTATTGCTCTATTTACTTTGTTAACAGATCAAAGGGGATACTTAATGAGTGTTGAGCAATTTGTAAGTATTTGTGTCCAAAATTTTATTGCGTTAAACATGGAGTTTAATATAAAGAAGAAATCAAAAAACCTCTCACGTCAAACAAAGCTTAAAATTCTATTGACACATCAGGAAAAGGACAATATAAGATTATGTATTTTTTCATTTCCCTCTACAAATGTGCCAAGGAACTCTTATTGCTGGTAAATCTGTGGCCTTTCTCTTTGTCCTTAACCATGAGGAATTTGCTGTATTTACCTTCTCGTTGGGCGCGCTGGGCAGCACGGACCCAACTCGGCTCTGACTTTATCCAGTAGTTGACACTTGAGACAGTGGCTGATGCTTTTCAGCTGGCAGCGACCTCAGCAGCTTGTGTTGCTCTTCCTTTGCGTTGCCCTGCAGCTCACCCCATTCCTGGAGACCAGCACTACGGGCAGTTTAGGCACACGGTGGTAGCCGTCCATCTGAACGTGGTCCGTGGGAGTTCCCGGTCCCCTATGGGTCTGGGATTCCCTGGGACAGAGCTTGGCAGGCGGGGACTGGTGTGGGGAGATGGAGGGGGGCTTTGGCCAGCCCCCAGAACACCTCTGTCCTGGATGGGACATCCTTCCCAACTTGAGGCTCGGCAAAGCTGTGAGCACAGAGCCATCAGGCAAATATAAATGCACCGCTTGATTTGGGAGTACATTTAGAATAGGGCTCTCTAATTTCAACAGCTAAATTACAGATTTCCCAGGAGCTGATTCACAAGATAATAAAATTCATAAGCTGATTTCCCCTCCCCTCTCCTTGGAAGCGCTCTCTTTATGTTCAAACAGACAGTGATTTCTTGCTAACCTGGGGAAGGGATGCTCCTGCCTACCTGTGACTAAGATCCAGACTAAGCACTAAAACCTGCTTCCTCATGTGGTGATAGCTCTGGAGCAGCTAGAGAGTAACTGGATACCTAGCATCTATATCAAAAACACTTCCTTCAGTGAGTGAGGAAGGTTTTTATTTCTTTTTTATCCTCCTAAATGATATTTTCTGTTTATGAAAGCTGAGTGTTTCACAAGGTAAATTTACCAGTTCACTTTTTTTTTTTTTTTTTTTAATTTTTATGTTTTGGTAGGCATTTAGTATCTTACAAACATGTCCTGCTGTTATGTCCTGGTTTTGCGCCGCTATAGGGGAGGTTTCTTTTGCTTATAAAACTTCATTAAAAATATGACTCTGACCTAATCGTGAGCAGATTTTTGTTGTTGCACTTTGTTGTATTTTTTTTCTTCCAGTTTACCTGGCAAAAGACCACCACAATTTAGTTTCTCTTTCTGCCCCTCTGTTTTGGTTGTCCATATAACATTACAAGAATAATCATCTAGTGGTATTTTATTGAAAAGTTGTTTGAAAAATGAACTGATGCCAAACTTTGCATAGCTAGTTGCTTCATTAATTTATATAATATAGCAAATCAATTTATAAGCCTGTTTACTTAAAGGCAGATGAAGATAAATGGTGAGCACATACACACACAAGTATAAAAAGTTTGAGGATTTATTTAGTGAACGTGGCTTTCCATCCTTCTAGTCCATTGAATAAATATGTAAATCAGTGTAACTAAATCCCACTCCTAAACACAGTTTTGCTGCTTTTTTTTCTGCAGTACGCACTGAAAACATGAAGGTACAAGATGTAAGTAGACTTTTGTTCTAAGATGGTACACTTTCTGTTTGGAGGAATACTTCTATTACGCTTACTATCCAGTGCTTGACAGGATAGTACAATGTGGATCTTGTTTGAAATGCAGCGTTTTCTAATTCAGTAGCAGCATAGGGTGCTATGTAGTGGCTTGGTTCAATTTTGGGAAATGGCAGCTAAGCACGTCAGGTATTTCAAAGCTCTCCCAATTCTTCAGAGTTACACAGTGCAGTTTTTCCGAGCGCCTGAAACCATGGCGTTGAAGGCGTTTGCGATTTACTTCAAAACAAAAGAGTTGCCGTAGAGGCACCTCGGCTTGCGAGGAAGCAAAGGGATGCTGACACCTGGCAGATAGCTTCCTGGCGACATCACAGGGTCTAAAATATCGAGGTGGACAGTCCTTCCGTAAGGTAGCGCGCCTTCCATGCTGCGCCGCATGCTTTAGAGCTACGCCTGACTTTTGCCCGCGACAGCCACTGCGCTGTGAGCCATCGCAGCCGCGTGTCGCTTCAGGTGTGCTCCCAAAGCCTGTGAGGAATCAAAGCATCTTGGCCGGCCGGCAGTCTGCCCGATGACCTTTTTCTCGTGCAGCTGGGTGATGGGTTGTGAAGGGGAGAGCTGGTTACAGTCAGGATGGGGGGGACCCGCCGCGGCGCGACGGCAGGTTCAAATCAAACCCAATAGTTGCTTCTTGTACTTTCTCCCCGTGTCCTGCCAGCTTGCTGTATGGCTGCCACAACGGTAACCCTGCGAGTGGCTTGATTGGTGAGGATTTACATGTGTGCTAATTAGAGTGGAATAAATGATTGGCTGTTTGCTGCATCGCCATAAAGGGTGCCCAGATGTACACACTACGTGAACATAATGTGCACGGGCATGGCGCATCAAAGTTTGTCAGCTGCATTACCTCAGCAGGCTTAGGGCCTGTCGGAGAGAATTTGCTGATAATCGTCCCCTATGATTTAGTGTCTGACTTGGTGAAAGTGAAGGACCTCAAAACACCGCCTTGGCAAGGGAGTTCCCGATCGTTTAACAGAAGTAATAAACGAGCTAAAATCTACCCAAGGAGAATGGGGGGAAAAAAATAAAAATAAAAAAATAAGAAGTTTGGGGCTGAAAGCAAACAGTCTTAAGCGAGGAATTCTGCCTGCTCAGGAATAGTTTGGAACGTAACACTAACTAAGCATCAAATTAGCTGCTGCAATTAACAATAGACACTGAACAGAGTGTTTAATTATGCTTAATTTGTTGTGATAAAGCACAAGTCTTCAGTTATGAAAATCCCCCAGCTGCCCAAGTATCCCCTGTATAGCTCAAATGCACGAAACTTTACACACTTGGTTAATTTAACTAAGCAAATAGAGAGCGTTGCTTTTAATCTTAAATATCCGAGTTAGGTGAAGGTAAAATAAATTTATGTTTAGAGGTGATCATTCTTCACAATCTCTTTTAAAAAATCTAGGCTCTCTCTTCTTTCGTGAAATTGTATAATTAAGACAAAATCCCACATGTATCGTATTTATGCACAAAAATCGGTAATGTCTGATTACTTTGACAAGTAATTTTGTACTTACATGTTCACAATATTGATAATGTATTAATGTACAATGATTAAATGGTTAAGCTGCCATATTAAAATTATGAGCAGGAGCATTTATCCAGCATAGCTAAGCAGGAACAAAGGCTGTCCATTTACAGATGGCATTATTCAATCTCCGAACTGCTTGAAGATGTTAGCGTTACAGCATTGATTCTCAGCTTTGATACCGCGCCTCACTTGAATGACCCAATAGAGCTAAGTGATAAGGTTAAGTTAATTACTGTATCTGTGCTATACAGCTTCCACATGATTACTGCGGAGAAAGATAGTGATTCTTCTTGCTTTAATTAAGCAAAAGAGAATGAAAAGATATAATTGGTTTTTATAATAATCCTGTCTTCTATCACTATCAACAAGCGTCATGTGTTTTTTTCTACAACTTCGTTGCACGTACTCCTAGCAGCAAAATTTAAACAGGAGAATGTAGAAGTAAATTATTTAAATCCCTTTCCTAAAACACGGTGTCAGCTAAAGAATTAAATAGTTAATAGCTATACTAATACTTTTGTGGCACCAAAGGGCCTGTGACAGTAAATTGCATTCTAGATCTGAGCAATCCATACTGGACTGTTACAGAGTTCTGCTTTTTTTTTTTGTTTGTTTGTATTATATGATAAAAAGTATCTATCAACAAATGCTTTAATTTTGCTTCTCATCGTATATTGACCTGCAGTACAGTGCCTTTAGTATTGTTTTGTGAATAAGAGCTTTAACGGTGTATTATTTTAAATTAGCTCATTAGTTGTCAAAAATCATCACCTTCTGTTTGAAGGTGAAAGGGAGTTGGAATGGGTTTGGAAAAAAAAAACACCACATCTGAGCAATCCCTTTTGAACAGAAAAATACTGCTTTTTTTCCTTCTAGTTGTGTATGTAATATAATTTATGTATATTGTGAGGTATGCAAAGGCAGTTTTACATTGAAAATAGGTGAATACAGATGAAAGGTGACAGTAGGAGGCAGGGGGAGAGAGGTAGGTTTTAGTCCTTCGTGCATTAAGCCCTGATTCTGTGAACCATTCTGCGTAGGTAATCCTGTGCCTCTGTATCAAGCTCTGCTAACTCTCAGGAGTTTACAAAGGTCTGCCCACACAGAGCCGGTTATTTTACAATATCTAAGTAACCTCACAACAACTATGTTTCAGGTTCATACGGCTTTCCCACTCGCTGCCTACCGAGCAGCAAGGGAGCAGATCGAGCTGCCTTTCATTGCTGGTGGGTTACCTGTGCTAACCTGTTGTTGGCTAGTCTGTAAAGGGATTTGCTGCAAACTTCTGCTTTCTTGTTGTGTTTTATTTTTTAAATAAAATTGGAATGCCTCAAGTTGATTGCAACAGTAATTCAGAAAAAGATGGGAAGATTAAAAATAGCCGAGTGCCTGTTTTCTAATTTTTTTTTCTACTTGTGGGAAAGGAAAGCTTATTACTGCTTGTCCTGTAAATGGGCATGACTTTAAAACACTGTTGAACAAAAAGCATTTGAAAGAAGTTCCTTGCTGCATATATAAATTTTCGTCTAAGTAATTGGTAGTCCAGGGCAAGACATATATTCCTTACTGAGTACTTTGATTATATTTTAATATTATTCTTTTATTCACAATAGTAAAGTTTTATCTCCTTAGCAATGATTTGTTTGCAAATAGGATGCATTGAGATTAAAATTGTGGTGCTGGAGATTTTAAAAGCTGTTTGGTTCCCTGTCTGCCTACGGACAACCTCCTCCTAAGTATTTTGTAGCTGCACAGAATTAATTGGATAGTGTTTCATTTCTATAAAAGACTCGTGCACAATGGTATGCAGTTCAAACCACACATTTTTCTCCGCACTTCTAATTTCTCTTTCCTGACAAAAACACCTCCTTGAAGTAATAATGTCTTGGTACACTAAGATAAAACAAACATACAAAAACTGTGTCCAGTGTTGGCAGTGTTCTTTTTTGATAGGAAGTGTGTTTAGAGGCTCTTTGTGTGTTTATGTAAACACTATGAAAGTGCTGTTGCAGAAATTGTGTGTGAATAGAGAGTCTTATGCATAGGGCGCCCCAGTTACCACGCACACCGATGGAGAATAAGGAGAGGTGTTCCTAATTATCAAAATGTAATGTACGTATAAATAATTTCAGAACAGTTAAGTTTCTTGTTTGGAGAGAAGGCACTAGGATTTGGACAAGAATAGAGTACTAAGTTGCAAGCAGTTTATTTTAAGAAATCTGATTCTGTCTTTGGTTGGTTCCATGAATTTGAAAACCTCGATCAAAGGATTTATTGGACAGTTTCTTCCATTACATGTCTACTGGTCCCTGCTCTCTCATTCTAAGAAAACAAAGCTGAAGGGACTAACCACCCTTAATTTAGGAGATATACTGAAGGGTGTGCTAACAAAAGATGTATTTGACTTATTCATACTCTTAAGGATTGGATCTGTTAGAAGAGAAGGTTCTGAAAAATTGTTTTTTTTCGGCTTGGGGGTCATTGTGTTCATTTGTTCAGTGGGCGAACTGAGGATTTCCAGCTCTTTGGCTGTCAACCTGATGTCTTTTGTCAGCTCTGTAGTCAAATTTTAAAAGGTTCTTGACATTTATTGCAAACACACGCAACGACACTTGGAACATTTTCCTCTCGTTCTTTTGTATTAATAAATATATTCTTCATCTGGAGAGCAGAATCTCTTCTCCTCGCTCCACTGTTACAGTTTGTATTGGTGATGGGCAAGTAAAGCAATTGTGCAGAAAATGAAAAGGCATTTTATGAGAAAGAATGCTCTGGAAAGCACTGAGTTCTCCGTGTACAGTAAATATTTTGAAATTCAAAGAAACACCGAACTCTTGAGTTCTTAATATATCTTTCTTCAGATGGCATATGCACAGATACAGAAAACAGACATTGCATGTTCTGTAATGATATCTGCTCTCATGCTGTTTGATTGCGCAGACAATTTGACAGTGATGGACATTGCTCGTGCTTAATTCTTTTTAAAAAACATTTCTAGCATTTAACGTCTCATGGAAAGATAAATGAACAGGGGACAATTTCCATCTGCATGACAGCTGAGCAACCGTATCTCTTCAGTGCTTTTACATAGAGTATAATACAGCAGAGCTAATAGCTGTGAGTAAGCGTACCCCATATAACATTTCTTTTCCTGCTAGACATATGATGGGCTAGCATTGTGTAATAATAACAATATTCTCTAGTTATGTGCTTCTTAATGTATCAGGATGTTTACACATTTCAGCTGAGGTGGTGCTTATTTCATTAAGTCACATTGAGGAAAAGCAGCTTGAAAAGTTGCTTTCATATGTCAAAGTAATGATAAAATGAGTTTGAGGCCTTTATGATCAAGAACAATTTCTGCCTCTTTTTAATGATATAGAATAGTAATGACCTGCAGTTTCATTTATTCTTGGAAAAAGTATAATTGCAAAAATTAACTTGTCATACACCACAGCTCAGCAAAGTTACTTTCCTATAAGTCTGTGGTCACAGTATGTTTTTTTGCAATTCAGCATCTGGCTCTGTGGGGTACTGATGGCTTCTATGAAGAAAAGTACCAGGGTGAGCAATTAAATGTAAAATGACAGCATAAAATATGATCATTACGGTTATACAAAAGACACATTTATGAATTTTGCAGATAACTGTCATTTTTTCTACTCATATTTGCTCTTTCTTTGTTAGCTTAATATTTCTTGTGCAATTCATTTTTTTCTTCTAAAAAGTGAACAATGCCTTTTTAATTATCCTGACACTTGTTTGTGTCTTTCTTATTTGTCACATTTGAAGGCTAATGATACCTCTTTCACTTTGTTCTGACACTGTACTTTCAACTTTATTTCAAAATCAAGGACTATTTTTTAAATTAACACGAAGGTTGCACGATGAGGCTAGAATTTCTTATGGAAATCACTTTGTGTTGTGTTGATCGGATAATGTGCAGCACCTGAAAGAACGATTATCTGCGTTCAATTCTCAGGGGCTACCAGGCAATGTTTTGAAGTGTGTTTTTTGAATTTAGCTCATGTTTTGTCATTGAAGAGAAAAGATTGGTCCTGATAGAAGTTATTTTAGCTGTATTAGGTATCAAAAATACCGTATAGATCTTTCTGTGAGGGTTTTCTTTGCAACTGTCTGTTTCCATACTAAGATAATATAATCCTGTTCTTTCTGTAGTTGCTTACGGTTTTGCTGTCTTAGGTGGGAGGGTGTATTTGCTTTATCCTATGTGTATATGTATATATATACATACATATATGTCATTGCATAGGATGCTGAAAATGATGTACTTCTTACCAATATCAGTTAGATTGGTTAGAAGAAAAGAAGAGGGGAAAAAAAAAAAAAAAAAGAGGAAAAAGGACTACAAAATGCTAACATCCCAGAGAGTCCTAGTAATGCAAATAAAATCAGGATGTTCCCCATGATCTGTTCTGACGCTGTCACTTCTTCTTCAAAACCACTTACTGGTTTCTGCTGCTGCCACAAAGGAGACTGAAGCAATCCACATCTCTATCTACAGCTTTTAAAAATGTTGTTGGATCCAGAGAGAGACAAGGGTAGGAAAGGGCCATCCTCCTATCTCTCCCTGCAGAAGTCCTAAACCACTTCCAGAAATACACTGAAGACTGCGGGAGTCAGGATTGCTGGATGACATCTTTGGAAAGGCGTCTGTTTACCATTTTATTTAAAATCACATGGACAAAAAGAAAGATGTGCCTAGCCCTAAAGACTTAATTATTCATACTTGTTGTCTGTAGAAAGCTAGGCACTCCTTCCTTCCCCCTGCCCCAAGTATCCTTTGTTAAATGAAAATGTGATGCCCGTGAAGGTATCTGCCTGGTAAAATTACTAACTCCTGCTTAAAAATCTTGAGTGGGCGAGGCAGCCCCCTCAAGATTTGTCTTGGAAGCCCCCTGTGCCTGTGCCCTGCCCGTGACAGCGAGGATTAAGGGAGAGCCATGTGCTGGGGCCCGGCTTGGCATGGGGTTGGCCTGGCCCTGGAGAAGGCCTTCACCTGGGGGCAGCCCCGCCACCGCCACAGGTCAGGGGAGGCAGGATCCCATCACAGCCGGTGGGAGATGTGAGAGGCTGTAGGCAGACCTCGCCTCAATTAAATTGATGGCACCGTAACCTGGCATTGATTCCCCGGTGATAAGGGAGGTGACCCCACTTAAGACTGCAGAGAAAAAATGAGAGGAGCGGGGAGGATAGTTCTCAGTCAGCATTATACGTGTAAATGGATGGTACCCGCGATTTAAAGTGCTAGGAAACTCTGGCTGGAAATACCTGCTTTGCCAAGACCTTCCCTGTTACAAAAAACTTCCAAGTTGACTGGCATTTAAGCAGCAATTTAAGATGGAGATAGAGATTTAAGAATCCTGGAGTATTTCTGTTTAGAGCACCTATTGTGTAATCTGCACAGCCCCAGAGTGTGGAGAAAGGTTTGTGATAAAAAGAATTGGAAATTAAAAGGGATAATATCTGTGGCGGACAGTCTCAAGGGGATTCAATATCTCTCAAGCAAATATGACTCCAATATAAGCTCCTCAGCTGAGAATGTTATTAGGTACAAATAAGAGCTAATTTTTTACAGTTTTATGTCTCTAGGAATATGAGATGGAAAACAGTGAAGAGTCAGAATTAATTAAGAGAGAAAGGAAGGAGAGCTAGCTGTCCTGGTGTAGTTTAAAACCTAAAATGCCACGGAAACATGGGAGCGTTGTGGTACAGACAGCGGTATCAGAGGGACTGGGTTGCTTCAGCCAGGTAACCCTTAGAGGTCTGGAGAGCTTGGCTGAAATGTGCCATAAATGTGTCATAAAAGAGTGGTCACTAGTTGAAAAGTAACTGTCTGCAGTCATACAGAGCAAAACCTGAAAGAAACCCTAGAGTCAAAAATCATAAACAAAGACAACATTTTTTGCTACAGTGAGGGTACCGGATCTGTGCTAATCTGAACCTGAGCAGGGTTGGCACGTAACACTGTAGTATACTTGCTCAGCTCCTTTCTTGTTCTTCGCTCTTGTAGCCTTTATTAAGAAAAAAAATAAATTGTTAGCTCTTACGGTGCTTTGGAAGTATTAACCAAGTATAACAGGTACTGGGATGTCTACAGAAGCATCTTTAGCACAGTAGATTGGAAAGGTGTGAACTCGTCTGTTCGTCTCTGTGAGGTGTTAATTCAGATGCCCAATGATGATGGTCTAAATGTCAATATTGTTAACTACTCTGTTATTCATGAGCAGAAAAGAGAGGGAAGGCACATTCTTCTGCACAATTAACTGAACTGACATCTCTTTTTGGTTCCACAAAAATTAGCAGTTGGGAGATAGTGCTGTATCCTGTATTTTCTTCCCACATTCCAGGAAGAGTGAAGCATAAGCAGAGTATGTGACAGACATAATCTGTTAACAGGAACATTAACTACAGAGCAATGTTTTACTTAGGTGCTTTGCAAAATAAGCTCTATGTATAATCTATCTAGTGGACTGCTAAAAGAGCTTGGATAAATGACCTTCTCTTTCTTCGGTTTTCAACAGAATCACAGAATGGTTTGGGTTGGAAGGGACCTTAAAGCCCATCCAGTTCCAGCTCCCTGCCTTGGGCAGGGACTCTTCCCACTAGACCAGGTTACTCAAAGCCCCATCCAGCCTGGCCTTGAGCACCTCCAGGGATGGGGCATCCCCAGCTGCTTTGGGCAGCCTGTGCCAGTACCTCACCACCTTCTGAGAGTAAGGAATTTCTTCCTTATATCTAGTCTAAATTTCTTTTAGCTTAAAGCCATTACCCCTTGTCCTATCCCTACACTCCTGGACACCGAGTCCCTCCCCAGCTTTCCTGCAGCCCCCCTTTAGCCACTGGAAACCACTATAAGGTCTCCCTGTGGCCTTTTTTTTTCCAGGCTGAACATCTCCAGCCCTCTCAGCCTGTTGTCATAGGAGAGATGCTCCAGCCCTTTGGTCATCCTTGTGGCCCTCCTCTGGACTCACTCTAGTGGGTCTTTCTTATGTTTGGGGCCCCAGAACTGAATGCAGTGCTCCAGGTGGGGTTTCATGAGGGTGGAGTAGAGGGGGAGAATCACCACCTCCCTTGCCCTGCTGGCCATGCTACTTTTGATGCAGCCCGGGATATAGCTGGCTTTCTGGGCTGCAGTTGCACATTGCTGTCTCATGTTAAACTTCATCAACCTACACCCTCAGCTGCTTCATCTCAGGGCTGCTCTCAATCCATTCTGTGCCCAGCCTGTATTTGTGCTTGGGATTGCCCCAGCCCAGCTGCAGGACCTTGTGCTCAGCCTCGTTGAACTTCACAAGGCTCACAGAGGCCCACCTCTCATCAAGCCTGCCCAGGTGCCTCTGGATGGCATCCCTTCCCTCCAAAGTGTTGACATGGGTGCCAGTTCGTAAAGAGATGAAACCAGAAAGGAATACACTTAGAGTACACATTTTATTTCATTCTGACTTTAGTTTGCTTTATGTTCATTAAGTCCAATACGATTCTAGCTAAACAAATCAAGGCTTGCTTCATTCTATTGCCTGGGAACTTACCTCCCTGAGAGCGTACACTGCTGAGTAAGTATAATGGGCCTCATAATTTAACTTTCAAAATATAAAAATATTGAAAGTATTGCCTTTTCATATTATTACAGAGAATTTAAATGTTTACTAGAAGCCTTTCAGTTGTCATTCTCTGTTTTCAGAAACTTGCAATGTCCAAGAGAAAATATACATTAAAGACTGTGGCTGCCTCTGCATCTCTTGCACAAATGAAAATGGCATAATTCCAAGGTTTTCAGTGTTGTATATAAAAGGAGAATTACTGTGCTGCATACAGAATATATCAGCTTAGGAGAATGTGACCATAATGAGGAAAGGAAATCAAAGAAGTCACAAAGTTCAAAGAGTGAAAACCATGTGCTAAATAGTGCTGTTAGATGTCTTGCAGTTTTTCATCTGCTGCATCACCTACCAGCTACCTGAAATGTGGGGCTCTGCAATAATATTAATATTTGAAATCCTTTGTTTTGCTAGTATAAATATAAGCAGGGGACAGAAAGATTTTTGTGTTGTTGCTTTTAAAGCTTTTGATGAAGTCAAAAAGCATACGATGAAATTTAACACCTGAGTACAGAGTCCTTCCTTTCAACAAAGATGTCCCAGTCTTGAGTTATTTAATTGCCAGCACAGGGAGGGCCCCCTTCACATTGGTGGTATAGCATCTGTGCAGGATGGAGGCTTTCCTCTCCTTTCAGAATATTCACTGAAGCAAAAAGGAGTGACAGACTAAAATGTTTTATTATCCCTTTGATTGATGAGGGAAAAGCAAATAGTGCTTATAGTTATGAAATATATTTTAGGATCTGTGCAGAGTGTTAAAATAGCTTTTTTTAAAAGGAATTTTCAGGTTTTGGATTACCTACGTATGTTATACATTGTTCGTAACACTGATTTCTGGTCTCCGATAAGCAAAAGTACTTCTGTCTTAAATACGCTTGCTTTTGTGATTATTGTGAACAATTCTTGTCACTGATTAAAATTGTCTAAATGAATGGATTAATGGTAATAGTAACAGCCGTATGTTTTTGTAATGTATAATGTAGATATAAATAAAGTTTTCCTTTATTCATATTACTTAGTAAGTCCAGCTTTAACAAAGGTCACTTAGTGCAAGCTCCTAAGAGTTGTATTGGCTCAGCTGATCATCTGTTTCTATCTTGGTGCTTTTGTTGCACCATTTAATCAAACTCTTCTTAAAGGCAGAAAGCACAGCCTCTGCCACAAGGAGTTTGCATTTGACAGACACATGAATTCGGTCCTGAGATTAAGCCGTGCCCCTGATGGGTTAAAACCCTTTACAAGTGAGTGCCCTGGACCCCTGCCAAAGCACACTAGTGCTTCGTTCCTGTGTACCTAAGCTCCAATAGCGAAGAACTGTGGACAACCGCTATTTATTAGAGATACTAATTTAATGTACAGATCACAGATTCGTTATTGCTGAATGAAAGACACCATTGTAAACATAACCTAGCTGTTCAGGTGTACCACCTTTACATCAACACATTGTATGGACGAATGGTGATAGCAGAAGATAGGTCAAAATGCCCACTACGTTGTCCATTTTGCACATAAAAACGGTGTCTGGTACACTGTTTTATTTTTATTTTGTTTACTAAAACGTATATATTTATTAAGAAAGATGGGACTGTGGTCTAATACTGTTCCTAGCATACAGGCTATGGTTGTCCACTCATTAATGAAGCACCAAGAGCAAGTCCATCTCCTTAGCATTCAGTGTAGCAAAGTTGTGGAGGTTTAAAGGGCTTCTTCTGAAATTGAGAAGTAACTCAGGATAAATCCAATACGTGATTGGATATTTTCATTTCTTTGCCTTGCAAATGAAAGAAATGAAAATATTAAACCAGAATGACATGGTGTTTTAATGTTATGGAATATATGTATGAGAAAAGTGTTTGGAGGCCTCAAAATCAAAGATTATAGTTCTGGTTGCTTTTACAAATATATGGCCGGGCAAGCTCCTACCTCACAGAATTTATGTTCTGAGTGAGACTTGAATATAGTAGACTCTGAACATTTAGATTGCAGTCCTATAGCTGTAGAAATTGTTCCTTTCTTTTTGATAGATGTCACCGTATTCTTTATCGTCTAGTATGTATAAATAACATGATAAAGTGTGTGTTAGTTTAACATACCTGCTCTGCCTGGTTTTTACGTGCCTTGATGCTTCCTGTTAGAAGATATATATACATAGATTCAATTATAATTCATTTAGAATTGATTTTTTTTTTAATGTTTTGTTTTGTTTTGGTTACCTGTCTTAATTTGGAATGTGTTTTACACAGACTTTGGAATACTTTTAGGCAGAAATAAATGGATTCCTCATTAAAATGGAAAATAAGTCTGAAACCTACCGGATGTTTTGTAGCTATAGAATATTGTGCATGTGGGCAGCGCAATGGGTTGTAATTCATAGTCAATTTTACTTCTGAAATTTCCTGAGCACTAGATGCTTGGCTTTACAACCTTAATGATGTTATTTAATGCCCAGTTTGGTACAGTATATACGTAGTATGTTGTTACAGAATAATGGATTCTAACAGCAAATGGTCAGTTTTTGTAAGTATTCTCCACAGCAGGTTTTGTTGGCACAGCCAATATTCCCATTGTTATAACAATGGCTGTGTAACAAATCATATGCCAAGAAATGTTCAGCTGAAGGCTTTGCAGGGATAATGTATGGCTTGGGTTTTAGTAGAAGTGTCCACGGGGGCGATGGGGTTGCAGCACCACCATGCTTTCAGTACCAAAGTATCTTTGGGACTGGAGTGTAAAGTGCTGCTGGTATAATAGGAAATGGGGCAGTGCTGTTGGGTTTGGTGATGCTGTAGTGATCAGACAGGGAGTGGTCCAGTGCAGAAAATGTAGAGAGTTTTTTCTTCCACATGTTGTGGAAGCTGTGTTTTGTATTTCAAAATGGTATTCTTACCTCAAGATCTTAGCAAGATGCTGCAGTTGCATGCGCTGTAACGGGAAGTGGTCTTACGGGCAGGAGGGATTTAGGCTCAACAGTTGGCCTAACTTCAGGCCAGCCAGGTAAAGCCCATGCTGTAAAAGAGGGAGGGGAGGGGGCTTGTTAGGCACATAGGCATGGGAACAACTATGGGGTTACAGTAAAACTGCTGTTGGCTTGTTTAAGGATGCAGGCATCTGTCAAGCAGCCTTCGGTTTGAAAGCCATCAGTAATCACACAAAATAAACTGCCCACCATTAGCTTAATTTGTGCTGTTTCTGTAAAAGATGTGCTTCCCTTGTTTACATGAGGCAGAACTGTCTGTTTTCCTTTAAGCATAACTCAAATATTGTAAAATTGCATGTCTTATTTAGGGTAAAATAAACCTTTTCCATTTAATAAACCTGAGAATAGGTCAACTACAAAGACAGCAACATAAAACACCCACAAGTGGCCATTAAAAATTTATGGGTCAAGCATTTGTTAGAACTATCATTGGCTATCAGAGATTTGAAAGGCTGTATCCCTATGAATAAATGATAGTATTAAGCCTCTGTAGCCACTTTGTAATTAAGGGTACTTTGAAACTACACTTGTGATACTTTCTGCATAATGGTTGTCGAAAACGGCAGGTGTTAGATGTTGGAGCTGCCTGGCTGATACCATCCTGAGGGTAGGGCGCTGAATGCCTTGTGCCAGTGCAAGAGTAGTATAAAAAGAAGGAAACACAATAAACACAATTCTGAAGAACAGCAATAATGTCTTCTAGGTTATCAGGAAAGAAATAACTGGGATGAGAACTGAGCGCACGTGTGTGGGTAGCAGTTAATGGAAACATTAGATATTTTAGGTGCTTTTTGGGATTGTTTGGGCTTGAAATCTTTGGATTTCAGTTTGAGACAGGTTCTAGGCATTGCCAAAATTTGCTGCTATTCTAGCCTCGTGTTCACATCCCCGGCCTCTTCCTTTCAAATGTGGCTCATAAAACTGCAGGATAAGCTGGAGGAGCTCTGTTCTCAGGCTGCAAGCAAATTACCTTTTAGCTAAATCAGTGAGCTGGTCGTTGTGGCTGCACGGCCGGGATGTGGGGAAGGTGGAGAGCGTGTGGAGAAGGGGTAGCACAGTGCCCGAGTACCCCCACGAAGAGCCAGGTAACTGTGCAAGTCGCTGTGCTAGCAGCAGAAACAATTGTGCTGGTTTCAGGCTTGCATCAAGAACAAATGTAAGATTTTTGTTAGCTTTGTAGCAAAAAAAAAAAAAAAAAAAGCAACCATCTTTAAAGTCCTGGTGCCTTGCGAGGACAGACTGTAGGCTGTCTCTCCCTGGTATAGAACACCATTTTGTTGCACTTAATGAGGCATTTTCAGGTTTTAGGAAGCAGGCCATGTATACACTTCCGAATATTTCCACTGTTGTCTCTGTGTAATGGCTCCACTAGTTAGACCATTGTGCTCGTGGGTGGAGATAAAATATGAAAATGACTGAATTTCCAATCTTTTTTCTTTTTTTTTTTTTTTTTTTTTTTTTAAAAAAAAAAAAGCAGTTTGGCAAATAAATTACCCCAAACTGATGTTTAGAAATCTCCATTTTTCTCTGTGTAAAAAGGAGAAACAGTTGCTACATTGTCTCCTACAGCTCCTGAAAAGAATAGAAGCTACAGAAAACATTGGCTTTCTTTTTATATTCTTTCTATCTCACGTTTCATTTCTGAGATGCACCAAGCTTAGCACTGTCACTTTCGTTGTTGGTATCTGCATTTTCTTTTTCATGATCATGTTCTTGAGGTCCTACTTATGGCTATTTTATTTTATTTTATTTTGTGTTTTTCAATACGTATTCTTGCAAATGGTTTCTTTTGAAATTTCTTTTAATGGTGTATGGGCTCAGCACTGATTGCAGGTAGTCCTTTTTAACTCGCAGCAGAAATGCCATGCAGAGGTCATATTTGTCCTACCACTTCTTGTACAAAGTGTTCTTTGGAAACAGTGGTACACACTGTCAAATATTTTATCAGATCTAGAAAAAAAAATACCAAGCTAAATGAATGCCAAACAATGTTGTTAATAAGGGAGAAAAATAGGAAAAAGAATTTGAGTCTTTTTGTGTCCCTGTAGGTTATTTTGTGTTTAGTTTAAGATTGTACAGTTAAAGAAGTTTCTATTTTAAATTCTGTGTGTCAAGTTCCTTGTTTTTCTGTAATACTTGTTGCCTGCAGTTGATCAGCTTTTTAAAAATTAACAGTGTATTACAGTGGTTGTAGTAAACGTCTTTTTGCCTCTAGGTGTAGGGTTATAAAACGGTTTCAGCATTCTGTATATGTTAGTAAATGATTAGTAATACAGCATTTTAATTGTAGTAGTCCCAACATACCAGTTCAGTTTCAAACCTGCCAGTTAGGCACTGTACAAATGACATGGTAGCCCTACACCATGGTGTGATAGACTTACATGTATTATATGCTTTAAAAGTAACCGTGTTAAATGAATGGGATGTTAGGAAGCTTCCTTTTCCTTTTGAAAAGGAAGGTGGATGCATGTAAAATGTGGCTTACATTTTGCTTTTTCTTCTGATTTAGAACTGTATCTGATTGTCAGGCATCATCTACCACCCTAAATAAAGCAATTACTAAATGCCCCCATTTGTCCTGCCTTCTAATGCATGTTTAAAGCTCTGTCGGGCTCTTTTACAGTGGGTGGGTGGGTGGGGGCGTCAGTGTTTGTTTTAAAAAGGGAAGTATTTAAGAAGTACCCAGATTGGAGAAATCGTGTGTGAAGGGGAAGCAACCAGTTGGTTTATAATCATGGGCAGTCCAAAAATAAGCCATTTAATTTTGCTTTCCTGTGCTCAATATTCCAATGCTCCTTTATTGCCTCACGTATTTTATTGTTCATGTCATCTCAGTAAAATTTCAGTAGTTCATTGTGGATTATACATTTTATTTTAAAAATAATATGGAAAAAGTGCACACACACAAAAACAAAAATCAACCCCTCACACCTAGGGAGCTTCTCTATACATGTTTTTATGTTATTTTTAACTCACGTTTCTAATTTTTTGGCATTGTAGTTTAACATTTTCAATCTGTTCAATATTTAAAACGGGTCATTTTGAAATCTTCTGAATAATTAAACTGGTTCAATTTTTAATCAATTTAATTTTAAACTTTATATTTAGGTCAATCTAAACATTGAACCATTTCAAAAGTTAAACCAGATTAACTGTTTGTTTGATCCAAAATTGTGATGATCGAATAGTATCCAGAGTTTATTTTATTCCTTGCACTTCATTCCATATGGGGAATTTCAAAAGTTGAGCTGTTAAAGTTATCAATTAAAATACTGGGTTTGGGCTACACTATTTTTAATAAGGTATAATAAGAGAGGTCATTTAATATCAGGAAAAGTGATTTTAAATTGCTGTAGTAGAAAGGTGCTTCATGGACGTTATTAGCTTATAAAAAATAATCCTGAAATGCTGCAGACACTGTAAATTACAGTGTAATAAAGCTGAAGCTTTCCTTTCAAACTGAGTGTTCAAAAGTGTAAAACACCATAGTGATAGTAAATCACTCTACGTTGCTCATGATACAGAATTTAGAGTTTTTATTTTTTTAATGTCCATATTTTCATACTTAA
Source organism: Aythya fuligula (assembly GCF_009819795.1). Classification (NCBI taxonomy): domain Eukaryota; kingdom Metazoa; phylum Chordata; class Aves; order Anseriformes; family Anatidae; genus Aythya; species Aythya fuligula. The sequence continues at coordinate 98,808,956 of NC_045560.1, read as the reverse complement.
AAATAATTGGATACTTGGTCCTGCAGAAATCCATAACCGTACCTGTATCATTGTTTTCCTTACTTTATATTTTGTACTCCTTTTATGTCACAAATTGTGTTTGAAACTAATATCCCCAGCAGAGAGGAACAGCAGCAACATCTCCTGCTCGCCCTGACACACTTCCAGCGTTTCTGCAAGGGGTTTACACCAGGAAGTTGCAAGTCCTGGCACTTGCCGAGTTAAGATGAAACGGGGAGAAAACTGTTCAGTTGAATCAAAATCAGAAAATATCTTGAAATTTAAGGAGGAGCTTTGGTTTAGCTGTGAAAATCCAATGTTCCCTTAACCGTGTGTGGTTTATACTTAATTAAAGAGATAATAATAGGGAGGACTATAGTGAGGAGAAAGAGATCCATATGTGCTTTCCTCGGCTGTGCGAAGCTGACATCGGTTTAGAAAGATGCTCTTAAAAACACCATCCCCGTGGTCCTTTTTTCCTTCCTGACAAAGAGCCAAGGCTCTCGGGTTTCCGCTGCCTTTTTTTTTTTTTGCAGTGTGCAAAGTCACGTCAGGCGTTTCCAGAGATTTTTGATGCGTGGATGTCTTCTGTCATCTGCAATCACGCCGGCGCTCCTGAGCCGGGCCTATCGAAACTGAACTCTGGTGCCTTGCTGCAGGTCAGCTTTCATGGACAATTAGTGTTGTAACAGCGCTTCGGTCGCAAGTTGTCGTGAGTGTTTATTGTAACGCCATCATCCCGGGGTGGATCAACAGCGATCGCTTCGGCTGCCATCCGCCGAGGCGTTTCGCGCTTGCCTTTTCGTGGGTGCCAGTCAGGTGGGCGCTCACGAGGCCGCGGCTGTGTGGGGCTCAACTAGGGCCCGGGGCCTGGGCCCCTGGGCTTGGCCAGAGCTTGGGGCCACAGGGCATGGGGCTCCTTCCCCCCCCCTTGTGCCTGTCCTTGTCCCCAGTGTCCCCTCTCGGTGACTGTCAGGTGCCCCCATGGCTGCCGGCTGTGACAGGAGGGAGAGGAGCCGCCATCCTGTCCTGTCAGCCTCCGCCGCTCGGCGCTGCGCGAGGGGACCGCTTCCCGCCGCATGCAGAAGTAAACCAATAAATCTTCAGTGTCACTCGACTTATTGCCACTCGGTTGCTCTTTTTCACCCCCACCGTCCCTGAAAATCACCATGGAAACAAATAGTCCTTTATTTTTTAATTTTTTTTTGCTTTTCTTATTTAGTTAGAAAGTCCGTATTCCTTAGCACTCTGTGGTGCTTACCTGAGCCTGAGACAACACCTTCAGTTACTGAGATACAAACTTAGCTTGAAATAATACTACTTCCTTATTCAACAGATATTTTTTTCCCCCTTTTGGAACATCTCTAAGCATTTTTGCGATATCTCTAGGCAAGACCAAATAAAAGCTTTCCAAGGCAGTAGATGAGTAGTATGCTTATTTCATGGTTGACTAAACCAAGAGAGTCTGCTGAAGACTTGCCACCGGTGAAACCGGAGGGAACATAACTATTCCCGGTGGGCTCTGAGCTGAATCCCGAGGGATGTTCCCACAGGCAGGCAACAAACGAGGGATGGAGGTGGAAGAGGAGTGCAGTGGTGGCCCTCATTTGGGCACAGGAGGATGCGAGGAAGGACCGAGCCGGGGGCACGCTGCATGTCCCTGGCATGGGCTCTGCCCGGCCGCCTCTCCTGCTCTCACCACAGCTCCCAATAAGGTTTATGAGGCCTTGAGGGAAGGGAGAAAAATGTGCTTAAAAAGAGTGAGCTTTTATCTTTACAGCTGAGATGTGCTAGTTTTCCATTTGAAGAATATTGTTGTGATCTGAAAGAAGAAAAGAGAAGGTTTCAGCTTCCACCTCTTATTTTCTTACTTGAATTGTATCAATTCAGTTACCTTTCTGTTAGTTTGCCATTCATAAATACCTTTATTCTCATGTCTTAATGTGCATGAGTAATTCTTTGACATTTTTCTTTAATCTTAGTTGTTAACAATTTTAGTACCCAATACTTTTTTTTTCTTCTAAATAGTTCTATGTATCTGATGCTTTACTTAACTAAGTAGTAGAAACATTGCAACTGTGTTGATGAGGACTGTTTGTTAAAATAGAAATGCTCAAAACATCGGCTGTGTGGTTTGGGCATATGAAGAACCCAAACTCATCTTCACTCTCTCATCAGAAAAAGCAGGTTTTGCATTGTTTGTGCAATATGTGTATTTGAAACCTGGAGTTCTCTGCTGAGTGAAAAAATTGCTAGTGACAAGAAAACCCCAAGATTTTTGAAGCTCTTTAGCTGCACAGTATAAATGTACACAATATATAAAGTGCACGTGCTTATGGCTACATATAGTGACACTGCATTAACAGTGCAATTTCTTAGAAATAGCAAAGAGTTTACATTTCTCATCATAGGTACAAAGTGAGGGAATAATGTTATTTTGGTGCACATTAATTTCTTACAATTCAAATCTGGTTTTGTTTTTAATGTCCATTTGCGTTTTTGAAAGGAGTTGATTTTGGTTGTGTAAAACACTCAGGTCTGACCCTTAATTATAGCAAGTGTGAGCATCAAAAGAATGCAAAACTGGGTTCCATATATTCTTGTTTAGCTTAAGGTTCTGGTTTCTTATTAGATTTATTTCAAGTAGTGACATAATTCTGGTTTATGTCTACTGGATTTTGATATTGAAATCAGCGAGTGGGTCTCGTTTCCGTTTGGAAGATGTTATAGAATAAAACAGATATGCGCTAAACAAGAAAATTCATTTCAGTTGTGGGGAAGTGTAAGCCATGATAAATGATTTTCCTGCACAAAATTCCCCATTTCTGAGACAGTATTAGTTTTTACTTTAATTACCAGCTCCAGTAATGTTTCCTATCCATAACTGTCTACAAAATAGACTGTTGCTGAGCAGAGGGTATGGCCTGTTTACTCATCCGTTGAAAAGAGTGCCTAAGTTCCACCAAGTCTTCCTTACTTGGTCTGAACTGCCTCATGGGAGAGTGTCCTTCATTTAAATATTTAAATATTAATGTTTCATTTTCCAGGCAGAAAACTTCAATGTCATTTTAAGGATACGTAACTTTGCCGGGGAATCTGAACCCGTTACAGGAGCAGGTCTTAATTTTATTTTTAATCTGAAGAGAAAGACTTTTAGAGAAATGCTACCATACTTCCATCTTGAGAAGTTTGACTTGTTTTCTTGTTGCAGAATAACAGCAGCGACGAAAACAACAGTAAGAAGCTGTCAGGGTGGTTTGCTCAAAAATGGTTTAGCTGACATTAGCCACAAATGAGCAGAGCGACACTAACTACTAATTGATTACAGTAATTACGCAGTCTTTGGCTAGTTTGTATTGGCAAACTATATATACTCCTCACATAAATGTGAACTTGCAGAATGCACAGAAAAGGTCACTCTCATTTGCATGATAGGCTTCATTAGAATATGCTAAGGACAAGACCTAGTGTTTTATGACTTCAGGTGATGAATAGCTACCATATTACTCTGCTCGCTGAAAGCATGTTTCAGTCACCTTAATTTACATGCTGTTTTTAATGCTAAGAAAAATCTGTGAGCTGTTAGGGAACTAGCAACAGATAACAGTTTCATTTTATTATGGTTGTGTATGGGTTGCATTTAAGCTTTGTTCTTTGTTCTAAAGAGGGAATGAACATTTCTGATATTTTATATGGAGGAGGAAATTGTGTTCATTTCTCACATCGGTGGTTATTTTTGACCCAAAATTACAACAACAAAAGAATTTTATTGACAAGGCTTTGTATTTTTACTCTGTGTGTGTGTGTGTGTGTATATATTTATTTTTTTTAATTTTTTTCCTTGAACATGGGGACTATGGTAGAAAGGCAATTCACTGAATCTTTAAAATTGGAGGTTCTTGCTTAAGGTAAAGGTTTTTCATGTGAGGATGGGAAATGAAAGGGTGTTATACTTCCAGACTGACTTCAATGCCCATCTGTAATGAACAAAAAAGAAGTCTGAGACAGTAAGTGTGTTTCCAATATGAGATATATAATATTCATCCATAATGATGGAAATCTGATATGCTATCATGTAATAGTTGTTTCATTTAACTGTAGTTCTCCTACAAATCCTATTTATAAAATGGGTAATGAGGGTTCTCATATCAATATTTATATATTGTAAGATATTGGAACACGGGATTAACATTTATAGGTATCTTGCTTTCTGGAAGTTTCTTGGGTTGTAAAAGATACTTCTATGAGTAAAACTGGGTACAAAATTAAAAAAAAAAAAGTGGACAGTTTTGTTATAAATTGCAGTTTTGTAATAAAATTGTACAACGAGCTTGCACAAGCTTTTTAAAATATCATTGCTGCCACTGAACAGGTCTGTAATTTATTTATTCAGGAATGTTAGCGGCATTTTTGATTTATTTGTTTTTAGAGAAGTTTTGTTAAGCAAGATAATGAGCAGAGCTGGTGTTAATCATTTACTATGCAACTCTGAAAAATGAAAATTTTGCATATCTTTAACACTGTTGGGGAAAATAAATTCACTCGTAATGCTAATGGTCTATTGGTATAATTTTTAAAAAATGTTATCTGTTACTCTGAAGAAATTCAATACATTCATATGTTATGCTAAAAGCTAAACTAATCAATATATAATTATACATCCATATGTACATATGTATTGAATAATCAGGAGTATTTGTTATCTGTAAAGATGAAAAATGGATGTGATGGTGGTCACTGCCATAGGTGACTACATGTTTGTTTATGAACAGCCCTTCAGGTGAAGATATCCCTCATGTATGCACAGTACAAAGTTTACTTTCTATAACTGGCTCTCAAGAATACTGAATGAGTTTGATCTCTTTCCAGGTGGTCAGGGGCTTCCAAATACGGCACAGGTTTCCATAGCCTTCACTGAATAATATTTATTTTAAGGATTTACTGTAGCACTTAAATTAATACAGGATTCAGTGTAACTAATTTAGGGAGTTTAAAGATGACATGCCCTTTAACTTGTCTCTGTTTATACAGCTCAGAATTGCGATGTGCTCTGCCTGGCATTCAGTCACCTGATTTTTAGGATTACTGTTTTCTGCTTTTCATTCTCCTGCTGAACTCTATTCTTCTGTATCAGGTTGCCTCTGAAGCTGTAGCAGGCGTTCTTCACCTGTATCTGTGTGGCTTTTGTGACTCAGCAGACAGTTAAAACCAAGTTTGGTAATTCAGATACAAGATGCTGATTAAAGGACTGAAAATTTAAGTCCATAAATTCCTCTGGTTATGTCTGGTCATCCATTTGTTTGTTTTTGTTTTCACCTCTTAAGTATCTACCTCTGAATGACAGAAGATGGGGAAAGTTGTCAGGAACTTGACATTGAACTGGATTTAATAATCTATTAAAAATACCAAAACAAGCGAGGAAGAAAAGTACAATCTAAGGAAAAGAGATGAATCTTAGTACGTGTGAGTTCTGATTTTGGCATCTGTCCTTCAGGAGCGTTTTTAAGGACAGGAGACTTTCTCTGCACTGTCAATAACCTGATTCATTTACCTGATGTCCTGAGTGATGCACATAATCTGTCACTTGCCTGCCAAGGAGGGTTGATCGTCCGATTTGAGCTTTGACTTAATCATGTGCCAGCAGACCTTATACTGTTCTGCGTCTTGCTACTGTCTGCTTTCGTCATTACTATTTCTGTGTAACACAACATGTGGCCAATGTATATTGTCAGTTTCTTTCTTTGTCATGTTTTCACCCCCGCCAGCCCAGCCATTAATACTACCTCATTTCCACCACTGATAGCATTTGTTAAGGTTGACTAGAAATTCATCTTCATGTCTGAGAATTGTGGTTTCCCTCTAAATATGATTGAGAGATGGATGCAGAGTTGCACCATCTTTTGAGATATACAGATACGAACATTTCCAGTTTGAGGGAGAGGTGGAAAAAAAAAAAAAAAAGAGTACTAGAAAAGGGACAATGAGCAGACCAAGGAGGAAAAAAAGACTGCTGTAAAATTAAATTAGAATATTAAGAACATGGACTATAGACAAGACTTTGCAAAACAGCTACCAGCTTAGCCATGGATAATGTTTTCCTTTTAATTTCTTTCCCATTCATTTCTATTCCTTCTTCCTTGAAAGAGAAAGTGGGGCTTTTTAAGACTTCCATATTGCATTCTATATAAAAATACTTGAAATATGCTTATGCTGAAATTAAAATGGAACAGCATTTGAATTCAGAGGAGGGTGGGTCACGTCCTTTTAGACCACCTCCTCCAGGAGCAAGCATGACTTTACTATGGTTTTCAGATCTCTGATCTGGTAAAAGAGAAAAAAGCAGGAAGGATACAGTACTTCTAAATATATATTTTAGCTCCTTTAATAGAAACAAGCCCCATCGAGCTTGGTGACTTCTGAAATATTCTGCCACCTTAAGCATCATCTTCTGTGGCTGAAGTCAATAATGAGCCTGACTGTTTCTTCACTATGGGCTACATTCCAGGCTGTGTTGTTACTCTATACTGCACTCCATTTCTTGTCCTTGTTGCTGCGCTCACTTGTGCCAGAAAGAGAATGCAGTGTGACAGCTATCACTACAAGTGCCTGTGGACATCATACACAAGCCAAATGCTGGATGTTGATAAATATGTTATGACTGGACCTTGGTATCTAGATCATATGCACTGGATTGAAACCAATACGTTTTTTTGTTCTCTTCCTCAGGAAGTAGGCTTGCATTAATTCAGAGGTACTTTGAGAGCAAAAATATCAAATCTTATTTTTTCAAAATATTTCCGGTTTAGTTTTATTTTTATTTTTTCTTCTGGAATTAAGTACATCCTTTTGGAAAGTTTTATAATCCTCTTAGTGATGCAGCTGCAAAAAAAGTGAGAAGTTACCGAAGTTACAATAATAGGCAGTATTATTTGGCAACCACAAATGTAAGAGGTACAGACCTACACAGTAAAATACTTGAAGAATGCTGGAAAAGGGAATTCCATTTTAACCCGAAAAATATTCAGAACAATTTGCTTCTTCAGTTCAGTCCATAAATGCAGATTAGTCCTCCTTCCCCTTTGGCAAAGACAATATGAAAAGCAAGGGCAAAGATGTGGAAGTGGTGTTGGGCCGTCCTTTGCTCAGAGTTGTGTGCCAGACGAGGGAAGCATCCCTCACCCCCCTGGGGATGGGGATTGATCCCATTTCCAAACATCTCCTTCTGGGCGATCCGTGGAGAAGCCGATAGCTATTTAGTGAAACAGCCCTCGCCTGCTGGAGTTCCCGAGTGGGGATGTTAGCCACTTCATGGTCAGGTGAGTGCATTTCTGGGAAGACCAGAAGCACTTCTTGCAAGTAACTGCATCTTTGGCGTGTGATGGGGTGTAACTGCACCGACTTCGGTCTTAGGCATGGCAACTGCAGCACGGTTGCCCCAAACCTATGGGCTAGTGGTGCTGCAGCTTGGTAGAGTTTTAGTAGGGAAAATGGCAGTCTTGGTTCTGAGTCCTCATTTAAGAACATTTGTCATAAAAACATTTGTCATAAACATCCTTCGTTCATGTAACAGCATGGTAAAAGAGATTTAATAGCAGTGGGTTTGAAGTTTGTTACCAGAGCCACATTTAGTAACCTGGACCTCACCTTCCTCCCTAACCCCCGGTTACAGGCAGTAATATTAGGTAATTACTTTCACTAGCCTTAAAGTACTTACAGTTTTACAAAATACTCTAATTTTCATCAGGGCTGTTTAAACACATTTTTTGAAAGGCAGGCTTTTTCCTTTTTTTTTTAGTGTAAGTGGTAGTAAATTCTGAATGAGTCATTAGTACCATTAAGACTTGTGAAGTTCTCTAATAAGTATTCAGGCAGGTAGCTTCAATACCTCTGTGCTGAAATGTTATGAAAAGGATTTTGTATACTGCTATTTGTACGTGGCACTGTTCAGCTTTGATTGGTGGATTGTTTATATCTCGTCTGTGTTGCTTGTAATTTTGGATGACTGTATCAAAACTGATGAAGGAGCCTTGTTTGGGGTTATTGTACTTCTGCTGTTGAATTAAGCAGGATGAAGACTTGCAGTCGGTGGGTATGCATCACCTCCATCTCTCACACCCCCCTCCATCCCTCACTCCTTACCCCCAACAGAATAACAAAAGGGGAAGCGCAGAGGAGGCAACAGTCTCTGCCCTGGGATCCGAAGGCAGGATGCAGGGGAAGGGCTCAGAGCTGTGCCAGGGGAGGGTCAGGCTGGGCGTAGGGAGCCGTGTCTGTGCCCTGAGGGTGCTCAGGCACTGCAACAGGCTTCCTAATGAGCTGGTGGGTGCCCCGTGCCCAGCAGTGTTCAAGGGGTGTTTGGGTAATTCCCTCAGTCATATGCTTGGTCAGGCAGTTGGCCTCGATGATCTTTGTAGGTCCCTTCCAGCTGAAGTAGTCTGTCTTTCCAGACAGAATTTCCCAGATGGATGTACAGGAGTCTAAAGCATAATGAGATCTGGATTAAGGAGATACCTAGATGCTCTCAGCATCCCATTGAACCGAGTCTGCTATTAGAAGCAAGAATTTCCTTCAGACCATGTAAAAATGGGGTTTGTAGGAGAGTATTTGGGTGCTATTTCCTGTTCCATCCATTGTCTTTTAACATCTAGAGGTGCTCGCAGTATTGGAGCTCTTCCCATGAACAGCTCTTCTCGTACTGTGTAAACAGACAGGGTCAGGTAATGAACACAAAAAAAGGCTACTTCAGATCTAGTTACACAAAATCTCTCCTTGTGAATGTAAGTGTGTTGACATTATCAGCAGATGTGTCCATTTTGTATTGCAGGAATGTGCGAGTTCAAAGAGGCAGAAAAGTATGATAAGAAAACCTGGCATGAACAACCAGATGCCACTGATGCATGAACACAAACACACACCAGCTCACAGATACACAAATATTCCGAGGCAAAAATGAAATAGCTTCTTGGCAGATCTTATTCACACTTAAGTGGCTAATTGCCCAACCTGACACTAACACTGGCAGCATTACAGAGATAATATTTTTTTTAAAGGGTGAACAATTCCTCAGCAATGTCTCCGGTATCCTTCATATGAATATCCTTTTCTTGTACAGCAGGCATGGAAGTTTAGCTGTTTTTTGAAAAAAAAAGAAAGCACACATATTTCTGCTCAGTACAAGGAAATGTATAGATATTGATAGCTTCTTTGTATGCTTGGAGTAAGTGCAGAAAACAATATCTGTGTTAAGACAATTTCTTGTGCCTATTCCTATTTTCATAAGATCCATTTTCAATACTTCTGAGAGGTAGGAACTTCCCAACACGACTATTCTGTATCTTGGAGATTTGAATCGAAAACATGAAGTGTTTCCCCTTTTGTCGTTCCTGTTGGAACACAGTGGCATGACCGGCTGATGATGGCTTAAGGGATCAGCTTATAGAAATTTATCGTTCAGGGGGTTTAATAGCTCTGGGGATTAGTAATTGGATACAAATCCTGTCACCTCCACGCTGTCTGTTCACATGCAGCTCATCTTGATACTGACCACAGGTTGTTACTGTCTGATGGTTTTCTGATAGCTTCTGTTTGAAAAGTTTGCTTTTCTTACCCCAGTAAAAGTCACCGTCAGAAATGGCACTGATGTTTGTTGTCACATTGGAAAAAATCACGATTGAAAGGTCATGGAAAATGAACTTTAAATAATAGCTACTAAAATGAAAATTGGTGGAAGATAGAGGGATATTAAGAATTACAGACCAGTGAACTGTAAGCGCTGCATAAATTGAAGTTATATTTTAGAATATAACTCTAAAACACGGTCATAATGCCACAGCAACACAGTATTGCAAAGGAAAAAGATATCCAAACACTTATACGTGTATGCAGGCTACTTCATGCAATATAGTGAGCAAAACCATGGCTGGTTTGGATGCCCATGCAGGTGAATATATACCTAGGTGGTTGTGGCTTTAGAGCTAGAGTTTTGCTATGGATTAGAAATTAATAAAAGAGAAACTTCTTAAATGGATTAACTGTACCGTATGACAAAGACTGCAATAGGCATACTATAGCTGATGCAGTATTGTTAAACAAAACAAAACAAAAAAACAACCATCGCACCTCAGATATTATTATTTAATTACCATCACCATCATGAGATCATCCTGGTGAAACCATAGATCTGTCCCCTGAGGCAGTTTTGTCCATTTTAAAATATTTTACCCTACACTAATCAAGCTGCATCTTTGATACTTTATTTTGAAGGGCACAAAATGAGGCCTACAAGTTACACATTTAGCAGATACATCAGCTAGTCAAAGGAAGGGAATTCCCTTTTTTTATAAAAGCTATTTTCTCTTCTGAGGTTGGACTCTCCAAAGGATATGATCAATAGGTCAGTGTGCTCAAGAAGTTCTCTTGTTGAACTGATTGTGGAGAAGATAACCTCTTGTTGAAATTGTGTTGGTAGAGAAATGGGTTTCATTTATATTTAACAGGAATTTTTATACATTTTTGGCCCTCATTATTCTGATTTCTGCGTGTCTTCCAGTTCTCTTGAATACTTTTCAGGACTGTACAGGAGATCAGGAGATACTCAGCCTCCAGCAGAATTAAAACATTTATTTTTTTTTCTCCCTGTCTCTCTGACTGTAGGTTAGGGTGATTATAAAGAAGGGCTTGCATAGGTAAATTCTCTGTAATGTAGGACAATGTCTGTGCCCTGCAACAATTTTAAGGTTCCACCTTTCTCAGGGGCCTGGACCTTATCTTGTGAAGCATGGAGCATCCACAGCACTGTCCTTCATGAAGAGGAGCTGATCTGTATGATACCACATTAGAGATGTTCAGCTCTTCCTTGGTCAGTGGTCTCAATATTATTTCAAAACCTGTATTTACAAGGAATTTCAAAACGTTTCAGTAACATTCAAACTGAAAAACGCAACAGGCCTGTGAACTGGTATTTATTGGGAATCATGTTGTCTGCACAAATGCTTTTTTTTTTTAGGTGGAATTTTTAAATGAAACTAAATGAAGTTTAATGGCTTATAACATTGCATGAATTTGTCAAAACTGATCAGCTGGATTGCTACACAATGAATACTGAAAATGTTCTGGTTTTAGGCTTATAATAGCCTACAGCCATTCAAAAGTCAAAATGTTATTTGATGATTTCAGAATGTTAATGAAATTATTATTAATAGCACATATATTAATCTTAATGATATATGTAAATATGGGCAAATGTAAAGCTCTGTTGTCACCAGAAGGATTTTTCTACTGCAGAAAGTAAACCTGGGGTAAAATTCCAGTGATCAAGCATAAAGCAGTCTGTACTAAGTATCTCAATGCGAAATGTTCTGATGAAGTTTAATAACGCACACAGGCACATGCGATTTGGGGTGCTTGCTAGTATAAACAGTTCTGAAAAGGAGAGGATGATCATACTTGCTTTTAAATTACCAGGAGATGCTAACACACTGCCCTGTGCAAGTAAAACAATGCAAAAGGCTTTGCTCTGGTTTTGCTCTGTTGTTCTCTTGGTTTGATATATTATCATATCTAATCAATGTACGTGTGGTTTGGTTTTTAGAGTGGGGAGTGGAGAGGGGCTAGCATACATCATTCTCCACCGGGGATTCATTTGGGTAGTAATTTGATTTAACCAGCTTGATTTTCCTTTCTGTGCTTTCTGTTCTTTAAGTTAAAATGGTCCTTCTGTTGTAAAATGCATGTAATTATTTTTTCCATATTTGGCAGTGTTAATCAAGCTGTAATATGGTTTTCATGGTTGCTTTCTTTAATGCCAGGATGTGTGTTTTTTTTTGTTGTTTTTTTTTTTTTTTTTTTTTTTTTTTTTTTTTTTTTTTTTTTTTTTTAGGAAGGCAGTGGGTTTACATCTAGGGAATGCAGCAATTTCTTATCTGTACTTATATATAACGAGCAGCATGATATGTTTTTTATTTTCATATCCATCTTTGAAAAGCTAGATTTTGCTCGTGTGACATGATCTCCGTATTGCAATGTGAAAAAGAAAGAGGGAACTTTATTATACAGGAGAATTTCATGGCATTTTACCTGTTGAGGGCCCTGTAGAGCCAGAAGTGCAGTACAGTGGCTTGACTAAGTGACAGGCAGAGGCAGCCGTAGTGTCACTGTGTATTATCACCTCATGCTAGCTGGAAGCACTCCCTGAAGCCGATCTAGGTTGTATAGTCCTAGATGAGGTCTTCATGGGTGCTGACCATAAAAAGTTCATCAAAGTAATGAGGCGAGGCGAGAGCTTGGCGCTCATGGGCAGAGCTCAGCACCAAGGAGTGTGAACCGGCTCCAGCTGTGACAATAAAACAGCAGGTGGCTGCTGTCATTAGGGGTGGCAGATGAGGCAGGGGACTAACATTCAGCCCACAAAACTCTCATTTGTTAGCCATCGCCACTGTACCATGCAAAATAGCTTCCATCTCAGTCAATTTTACTTTGCAAAATATTACACAGTCGCCATAAGAAAATTAGAGCCTTGGGTTTACAGGTTCCTTGGATCTTATTATCAGAAAACTCCACGCTGTCAGCTTAGGTGGAAAATTGGACTTTTTTTTTTTCCCCTGAACAGTTAGAGGATCTTTACAGTAATTTTATAATATGGCATTTTCACCCAGGCATGTGTTTATTGGTTAATATCTTGGACTGTTTTGTTCGTAACTCTTTATAAAATCAATCCCATCCATCCATTCGGCTACGTGTTGCACATGGCATCGCCTGCTCTTCAGTGCTCTAAAAGTTGTGTGCTGATCAAACAAATCGTGTGTCCAGGTCTGCCCAGGTACAGACATTTGTGCCATAGATCGTGGGTTTGGTGGTTCTGCTAATCTGAGAAAAATTAAAGAAACATAACCCTTCGATTTGACTGTTTATTTCTGTTTAAAACAAATGAGAAAGCATTCTCTATGTATTTACTCTCTGCAGAGAATACTTTATGCTGCTTAAAATTTGAGGCCTTCCTTGGCTGAAAACCATCTGGTAGAGCTGTGATTTCCACAGGGACACCTCCACCCTTCTGATGGACAGGTTGCGGGGAGTCCTGGGGTGTGCGGGTCTGGTGGGGAGCTGCTTTTGGATAAGCAAAACCCTACCAAATAAAAAAAAGCTGTAATCCAACCTGAAACACTTTACACAGGTTGTTGTAAATTATTTGATTACATGGTTGAAATTTCAAGAAATTTCAACCCAATTGCTTACAAGGACCAATTACTTACTTGCTAGTTCTTTATTGTTTTGTTTGCTTTTTTCTACCCCTAGAAAGTTGACTGATACTGCTTTTAGAGAGCAGAATTGCATTGAAATAGGAAGAAGAAATGTAAACAAAAAAGGTAGAGGGGACCCTGTCAACTGCTAGCCTCTGATATCTTCAATCAGATGAGGAGAGATGCAGGCCATCCCTTCAAACATCATCTCAGATTTCTTAACTCATACAACCAGTCAGAATTCTTTCATGTCTGGCAATTTGTTAAAAACATACAGTTTTGTCTTCTGTTTGTCTGAATGGTCCAGTGAAGACAGAGTCGGAGCATGACAAAAGCATCTGATTGCCCAGCAGCTTAGGTCTGGTTTGTCTGCTAGCTCAAAAATGAGGCCGAAAAGGTAGGCATCACTCAATTGCCTAAAACGTCCCAAATTCACGTTATAGAGGGCTAAAAAAGCAGATACTGTACAGCCTGGGTTTTGCTCGTATCTTCCTATGTACGTGATGGTTTCTAAAGGTGACTTTAACGATGTAAGTTTCGTGAAAACCAAACTGTGATGCAGTACAGGAGGGAATGGAAGAGTGCCACGTGTTGGTACGTGTGCCGTCTTTGCTGCCAAGTTCCCCTCCTACCAAAAGCTGGTCGCAAGTGGGGCTTTGGGATCCCATCCTTTCATGCCAGCACTTAAGTCTATGGCTCTGTGGCTGTGACGACAGCAAGGATCAGAAGACACAGAGCCCTTTAGCTGAAGCTTCATTTCAGAAAGACGTTGAGGCTGAAAATAATTTTTCTGTTAAAGAGACATGGTTTATGTCTCTGTATGGGGCCAGGTTTTCACTTTGTATATAAAACTGAAGTCTTGTTATTTATTCTTCTAGTTAAATCCCTCAGAATCTTGGTTGGCAAAATGCAGAAAAACCTGAATTCCTTTTATTGCATCTTTTCTAATAATTTATCAACTCTCCTTTCTTTTTTTTAAATAACATGCTATAACCTTTAGTTTGCAGCAAATCTTATTTCTCCTTCAGGTGGTTGTTCATACGTGTGCTCAGTAAGTACATGTGTAGGCCCTTGAGATCAAAGGAGTTTTTTTTTTAATTCTGCTGGGCACGTATATAGATCCCATCTTTCTCATGCTTGATTAACTCTGACCATTTCTGGACACAAATCTCAACTGCTGGCCGAGACTGGAATATTCTTTGCCAGAGAACATCTTCTGCTGTGTCACAGATATCATCTTTATGACTGTACCGATTTGTCTGATCTATACTCCTTGGTTTTCCTGGACTGATAACGGTCTTCACAGCTAACGCATGCAACATCCATACTGGGCTGCAAGAAAGCTTTTTTTTATGGTGCGAAACATCCTTCCAAATTCAGTGTGGTGTGTTGTTTTTATTATTATTATTATTGTCTTTATTGCTTCAATGAGAATTATATCTCTGGCGAGCACTCTGTTAATCCCAAAGAAAGCCTTCAGCTCTTCCTCAGGATTTGAGAGTTTTAAGTAAGCTTCTGCCTTCAGCCAGCTCTTGCGTCACAGTCTCAGAAGAGACAGCTTTCAGCTGCTCACAGAGGAGGAACATTTCTCTCTCAGACCAGGTACAAGGATAACATGCTCGGCCTCTCTGAAACTTGCCAGCACCGAAGCCCTCAGCCCCTGAGGTGATGGATGAAGGCCATTTCAGCACTAGTCACCTGGCTTTTGACTTTGTCTGAAGTGAGTCCAGCAGATCAAAGGCAAGCCTAGGTATCACCAGACTTTGCACTTGGCAGCGTTAGTGACCAGTAATTCTCCGGCTCAGTCTGTGGCTGAGGTGCTGAGAGGCCTTACCGCTGGCTCGTGGGAGAAACGGAGTAACAGCACCGTGAGCACCTGCACTTCTCATTGGGATAGACTTCCATGCTGCTCTGAATAACATCTGCCCATGTTCAGTGCCATAATGTGAGACAGTTTGGTAGTCTGTAGGGCTTGTGGAGTGCATAAGAGTCTTTCTGGTCTGCGTATCATGGTTTCCTCTAAGAGTCACTGTTGCTTTCTTCAGCCAGCCTCCTCCCCTTCCAGTGGCAAGAGGAGGAGGTTGTTACAAGTCTCAGATTTTGGGGGACCGGAGAGAATAAGACTCCAACTGAGACTGAAAACTCCAGAACAAGCTTTTATTTATGCTAACTACTAACCAAGGTATCTTTTAACAATGAAAAATCAAGCATTAATCACATTAAACCATTAAACATAGCGGCAAGGTATCAGGACTACAGTACAGTGGATCTGATGACAGTGTTTCGTAGTTCTTGGTCTCTGAGGTAGGGATGGCCAGGTAGGAGGTAGGTAGGTAGGATGGCCAGGTTTGAGAGCCATTGTACATACTGGGTGTCCTCATTTTTCGTTGTGCTCCAAACACATTTGGGTGTACACAAATACCAGATGATTTTTTTTTGATTTTTTTTTTTGATTGAAACCCCTGTGATCCAAAGGCTTTCTATCTTTTGTCCTAGGCAGGAACCAGTCTGTTCTGATTTGGCCAGGCTGTTCTTACTGGCTCATCCATATAGATGGCACTTCTGATTGTTACAGATTAGGTACTGCTGTCTTTGTTTTACTATTTTTATGCAGTTGCAGCTCCTATGATGAGCAGATATTCTGAAATATTTTGCTTTCTACCTTAAGTCAAACAGCATTGTAGAAAGTGTAGTTGTAAGGCAAAAAGGATGTGCTTTACAACTGTGTATGTTTTTACAACTGAATTTAAGTCTCAGGAATAAACAAATCAACCCGGACTTGCTCTTCTATGTCAAGCAAAGACCTAGGGCAAGTTTTTCACTACTGTCACAGACCGAGCACGCTGCAGACTCTCAGTTCCAGTCACCATCTATCACCAGCAGCGTTTTCAAATTGCGGGTAAATTGTCAATAAAAATTGCGTATGACTTCTGATTGTGTGTGACTTCTGAGCAGTTCAGTCATCAGACAGTGACCAATTTATTCATCTCATTCCTTTCTTTGTACCTGGCAACTTTGCAAAAGACCACAGGCACTGGATCTCCTGAACTGACTGAGTTATGTATGGTGGCACTGCTACTACAGGCCCTATATGTTTACCAGCCTGCAATCAACTATCTTTAGATATGTTTTGATTTCCTTTAAAGACAGGCAACAGCCTTGTCTTTTGTTGACAAGGATTTCACTGTTAAGATAGCTGTTCCCATACAAGCTCTGCTCAAACCTGGTAACTCAGTCTGCAGGGCAATTTCTAAACAGCTAAAAAGAAGGTACGGCATCTAAAGTGACGTTTTGTTCAGGAAGAGCAAAAGATTATAATTAAGTATATTTGTTTGGGTTTATCCTTTTTAAGTAGAAATTAACTGAAACATCTTTATTATGAGATATTCTTGGAGGTCAGTTGTTGCACTTGCAACCTGTGCAGTCTTTGCTCCTTAGAACTGCCAGACAGCTCTGTTGAAACTGATGGCAGAAGGTCAGATATTTCCCTAACAACTCCCAGGACACTGAGAGATGTGGTTTACCTGGCTTTCCCAAAAGCTTGGGAGCACTTGGAAGAATTTCCCAGTTCAAGCATTAGTCTGTTCATCCTACCATGTGAGTATATGTACTGACTGGCTCAGGTTTCCCTTCTAACATTCACCTTTTCATGAGCATGAGCCTTCTGTATGTTGCCAATGCCCGTCTCAGTGATATGGCCAAGCTTCTGGAAGCCAAGTCTCTCATCATCCAGGCAGAACTCACTATGCTTTTGTAGCATTCCCCCCCAAATCTGAGGCACCGAGAGTTGAAACGAGCAGCACGTGACAGGTATTCCTGGCTCTGCCCAGTGCTGCTGTGCAGCAACCCAGCAGCTGGTGGTTGGCTCTCCTACGCAGGACATACCTGGGTTGCTCCTGCCAGTCTCTGAAAATCAATTGCAAAGAGAAGTAACTTCCATGGCTGCATACACCTACTGTTTTCATGGTGACAAAATTTGGAAATCACAGTGCTATTAAGAGAGAGAACTAATTTCATAGCCTGCACTGTCTTTCCTAGACATTTCTCCTACTGAGAATGTAGATTTGCAGGGTACATAAAGACTGAAGACCTGTCCATCCAGTAGAGTATTGGGATTTTATTGGTGCTCCTCCAGACTCCCTTGCTGTTAGTGCTCATGTACCAAAGATCATAGCAGAATCCAGATGAGCTGCTCGAAACCAATCTGTCTGCACCTCACTATCTAGATGTGTCTGTGCCAGCCTCTCTTTTGCATGGCAATAGGTGCATGTCTAACATAAGACCACGAACATGGTACATGCAAATCTTGCTTTAGAGTGTTTATCCATCTACCCATCACTCAAACTGGCGGTACTCTGCAGATACTCAGATGCAGGTGCCCATTACTGCTGGTAGACACTGGAC
This sequence comes from Aythya fuligula, assembly GCF_009819795.1. Lineage (NCBI taxonomy): Eukaryota > Metazoa > Chordata > Aves > Anseriformes > Anatidae > Aythya > Aythya fuligula. The sequence goes on along the minus strand of NC_045560.1, from coordinate 98,791,314 downwards.
AACGTGCCTGGAGATACAGCCTCTCACTGATTTCAGCCATCCAAACGATGGTGAGACCTGTACCTCGCATCAGCTGGGGATGTCACTCTGATGATCTGAGAGCACCGTGTTTGCAGTCCTTTGAAAAATGCAATGACCCATCAGTGTTGTGAAATCAAGGAGAGCAGACGTTTTAGGGCTGACGCTGGCAGATAGTGACAGGAAATATCCTTGCCATTCTTCGTCCTGAAGCAGATCAGTGTCACATATCTTTCCAGACGCAAGGTGGGGATAGCTGGAACTGAAGCCTCCTGCACCAAGCTGTAGCTGTGCCGATAGGTGAAGTCCTGAACGTGCTGGGAAATGGATCGTGGGCAAGGAGACACAACGATGTCTAAAAGGAGGGAGGGACGGGGAAAGGGAGGGAACAGTTATGGGAATGCTGGATGTACACACTGTGAGAAAAGAGAGGAAACGAGCAATTTCTTGGTGCCAAAATTGGTAGGTGCCCTATACGTAGCTGAAATCCTCGATTTATGTTGAAAGAGTTCCTAGAGCCTTATTTAGCATAACAAGGATGTTCTCCGGTATTGTCGTGTTTCTGGATGTTGATGGTAATCTGTTTTAGTGTAAACACTAAGCCTAAGGTGGCATTTCAGAAGTTAGAGAGGCTGTGTGCTGGTAGGCTGAGAGGCTGGGAGCGGTACTGCAGAAAGCATTGTGAGTCTTTTTTTTTTTTTTTGTCTTTTTTTCGTACTTTGTGCAGCTGTTAGATTATGAAACACCTGTTAGAGGTGACAGTTACAGATGTTTGATACCCAATGAAAATTAATAGAACATGTGATTCTTTTAGCTTAGAAGTGATTTGGTAAGGTGTGTTTAGAAATGTAATTACACAGTGCTGCTGTCTACCATTATCACTTAACATTCATTAACTCCTCTGAATATTGAAACAAACATTTCTTGTAGCGGTACTAATTTTCTCATGTATTTGTTAGGTGATTTCCTGACAGAGTGAACACCTTCTGACTTCAAAGTTTTTGCCACTGTTCAGCTATTTTTAGTCTGCTCATTAAGCAAACAAAATATGTAGAGAGCCATTTGTTTACTCCCTGTTATCAGTTTACAAATCTACTGTACAAGCAATCTCTTATTTATTTCAGTTTTTACTGCTTAATCTTCAATTTGACTTCATAACAGAATTGCGGACACTTAGACGGACAGTGGCTCAATTCAACTTCAGTAGGAAAGTTCAGGTTTAAAACAAAAATAAAGTACTTTATTACATTTTATTTTGCTTGAGAAGAATACCCAGTTGCACATTGTTCAAGAAGATTGTTATTTTTAGTAATGGTGCATGAACAACTTCAGCTTCATTACTATACATAGGTGTTTGGGGAAAATTAAAAGAGGTGTGCATTTCCTAAAATTGATTGCTTTTTTTTTTTTTTTTTGTCTGACCCATTTCACTGGTCATTAATTTTTAGTTTATTCATGGATGATATTTTGCTTTGAATTTTAGATCCTTCCAGACTCCTTATATGTGGACAGGACGGGGGGGCAACAGGATCCGACCACTTGAAAACTCCCTTGTGTTTATTTGAGATAGCATAAGTACTTTAAGAAAAGATACATTTATTGTTTTTAGAGAAATCCTGTAGAAAATTACTTCAAGCTGACTGGTATTTGCCTCGGTTTGCATGCTTTTGAGGCTACAGACAGCAGATGTGATCTTCGGATGGTACTTTATTGTGGTCTTGTGAAATGGATAATTCTTTGGGCCCTGTTCTGACACTTTTTATGTACGCACATCTGAAACTGTATTGAGGGTGTTCTGAATGATCCAAAGCATATTGTTTTTATATATAATATCAAGCAGCATCATTTATTGAAGTATTTGTCCATGCTTAACCATACAGACCAGTTTGTGCACTTTGAGCCATGCGGTGAGATTCTTTTGAAGCATCTAAGCCCCGTTTTCAGCAACGAGTTATAGCCTAAGCAGTGCAGTCGCTTTCTGCCTCCTTTAATGAGGCAAAGTGTGTGGCTCCTGAAAACCATTCTCAGTGCACAGAAGCTGTACTGAACGTCAGGTACAGAAGCTGTACAGCTGTACGCTGTGTGTCTGAGTTTGGCTCATTCGTTCATCTTCTATCAAGGGGTGCTTTTAGTGTTGAAAAATAATGATAATAATAAATACAGTTAAGAATGAATCAACTTACAGGAAACCTTTCTGTTTTAGTTGCAAAATAAGTGACTTCAGGTGAGGCACATAATTTGTGAACAAGTGAGCTCCGTCAAGAGAGGAAGTAAAGTAGATACGACCAACGTTCTCTCTTTTGGCTGCTGTCCCTGCAATGACAGACTAATTTCTGTCATTGATGGTTTACATTAAATACGTCTCTTAAAAGAGAGGAAGTCAGAGGACTAGGCAACTTTGATCTTTCCAGGTCAGTTTGAGAGCAGCAGGAGAGGATATTTTTGTTTTATTCAGTTTTGTTTTCTCTTCCTTTGTGCCCAGCTCTTTTATGCCAGAATACATAAAAGCAGATAATTGTGCTCGTTGCTACTACTTTATGGCCACGAGACTAATAATTCTTTTGCATCTTGAGGGACACGGATTGGTGGCAGAAAGCAACAAGAATATGTTGAGGGATTTTTCTCTCTTCTGGATGATAGATGCAGGAATATGCAGGAACAACACAGCCGATTGATTGATAGTGCGCAACTCATCCATAATGATCTGTCTGATATAGCAGTAAATTATTCTTGAGATTGATGCAGGTCATTGAACAGCACATTGACAATCCTGTTGTCTGTCAGCCTATTCAAAGCGAGTCAGGAACAGTAGCTGCTGTGATATTCAAGTCTACCTTGAGTGCAAGCTATGTACAGGTGTTCCACTAATGCGATAATACAAGTTGGTCTTTTTTCATATTTTTTTTATTTTTTATTTTGTTGTTAGGCTTCTTGGTTTCATTGCTAGTTCAGTCCAAGTAACAGCAAAATTGGTATGAGGTATTTTTAGAAGAGAAGGTTGTAGACAGTTGCACTGATGATTGCATAGTCCCATAAAATCTGGTTTTGAAAATGCTGGGTTTTGAACTTTGGCAATAAAACATCTCTGTGGAAAAGTTAATAAAGAATTGAACTGCATACCAGATTGTTGCATGGCAAAGTGTAAAAATAATAATTATAATAAAAAAAAAGTTTCAAACTTCAGGCAGAAAGCCTGATAATTCTCGGAAATTTAAAGTTTTGGTTTGAGTCTGTAGGTTCTATGAATTATTGTGGGCCTTCTATAGTGCTCTGGTCCTTGTCATGTTGGTGAGGGCAAAGTTGTCCTTATTTGCCTCTTCTGGTTTCCCTTTTCAAGAGAAAAAGTTTGCATTTTCCAGTCTGCCAAGTCGCTTGCACTTGAAGACGGGGAGGAAGGAGCTACACATGCCAGGTGTATGCGCTTTACTTTTCAGTTTAATCGGTAGTGTTAGTGAGGGTGGAGCATAACATAAAGTAGCCATATCCTTCTTTAACACATGGGGTCAGCAGGGAGTGTAAGCCAGCACGTCACAGCACTCTCAGCATCGCAGACTGAGTGATTACACATGACTTGTTAACCTTCTGAAACGCTATTGATTATTTTACCTTAAGAAGAATCGTCATAATTGCAAGCTGGAAGTGAAAAGACCTGCCTCGTTTGGCTGCTAAATGAGTCAGCTGGAAATCCCAGCTTTCCTGCGCCGGGTTCTAGGACTTGACGTCCTGTCACTGAGGGCATGAAGTTTTTCAGATATTTGGATGTTTTCCACACTAGACTTCGCCCTGCCAGATATTTAGTCGAACCTGACATCCTGTCACAAAGGGCATGAAGCCTTTCAGACTACTGGATATCTTCCACACCAGCCTCAGCCCTGCCAGATACTTTCTTTTAAATTGAGTCCCTTGCGCACGGTCATGCAAGAGAGTTATCAGCACCCCGGTCTGGACCTTTCAGAATCAGCAAACATCCCCGAATGATGGACTTGAAGAAATTCCCAGGAATTTAGACTTTTGATGCATGGAAAAAAAGATCACTTGTTTATAGAAAACCATTGCTTTCTGGGCACTTCCACCTTTTCCTCTGCCTTCTTGTTCCTGAAGCTGACCTGCTGAATGCAAAATCCTGCCTGAGAGATGAGATGCGGCTAGCAACTTTTTATATAAACAAAAGATTTTAAAAACTTAGTTTTAAATCCCTGTAGACTGTTAAGTTTTGTTTGACCAAATGCTGACTTGAATGTGTATGTGTTTATATGTAGAACAGGTACAAATACGTAACTGCACATACAAGTTTTATTCAACACACCAAAATTCGTGTGGGTCATGATATTTGAGAAGCTGGACTATTTCTTTTTTTTTATTAACTGATACCCCTGGTGGCATGACTCCATGTGAACCACTCATTCAGCTATAAACAATTAAGGCTTATAGTGCATTTCAAGATGCTATAAGGAGCAAGGGTACTTCATGCCTGGAATAAGAGCCACCTGAGTCTGCGTTATTGTTTACTTGCCTAAATGTACCTTCCCCTTCCTCAGCATGATTGATGCAGTTTGCCTCAGATGAAGGGACAGGAATTCAAGCGCAGATCATGGAAAGCAAAAGCCGATGCAGACAGAATAATGCATTATTTCTTCATATTTTGTGATGGTGCATAAAAGTTTTGGAGATCCTTGTTCTTCTTATTCCTTGAAGCTGTCAGATCTCCCATGTAATTTATCAAGAACAGAAAACTATCCCATCTTTTCTGAGTGCCCCAAACCTATGAGAAAAACGAGATAAAATATATAAATACTAATAATTTGAAAATAATAACATTCTATTTTACTTCAGAAAATAATAAGAAAAATACTTTCGAGGCTCTTTCTAAAGCATCTTGTATACATGGGGCCTGTACGCTTCATGCAGTAGCTTAATCATATTCTCAGAGTTAAACTCAGAGATAAAGAGGTTCTGGACAGTTTAAAGGAGATGTAAAGGATGTTGAGAATATGAATAAAGGATAGGTATTCATTGTTGTTCTCCTGGACTTCTCTGCCGTCACTGAACACTGCTGTCTGTAAGATAAATTCCCGGAGAGCAGTTGCCGAGAGCTGTGTATCCATTGCAAAGTGATTTAAAATTGCTCTTCAACCGCTGGGTACCTCATTTGTAGAGTCCCACCGAAATAAATCGTGGTGCTGGTCCCCTTCCGCAGTTGGGTTACGAGACGGCTGGCCTGTTGGCATGAATCCAGGTGACTTTTTGGTGGAGGTAAGATGTGATGTAGCTCCTTCCCTGGAGCGAGGCCAATGCTGAGCGGCAGGCGCGCAGGAAATACGGGACCATCGCAGATTTCGTGACGCTACGGTCCCGAATGCTGGTTTGGGTTTGCGTTTGTTTTCTTTAACGTGGCTTTCCGCTAACGGAGCAATGTATGTATTAAGAAGAAAAAAGCTTTTTAGAGATTCAAAACATATTAAAACCTAGAATCTTCTGCCCTCTCAAAATAAGACACTTCACAGAGCACAGTTCTCTCCCTGCGGAGAGTATGAGAGAACAGACAATACATGACAGATTATTCATTTTCCTTGGGTACTGTGATGATAAACATTGCACATGCTGAAGAACTTGTATTACACTAGAATGAAAAGTGGAAGTCAAGATTGTCCAATATGTTTCTTTATTCCCAGAATTAGAATTCCCTTTGTTTCTTTTGTACATTAAAATATGCTTTTATAACTGAAGACAAGTCTTTGGAGGCTCCTAAATCAGTTACAGACTTTCTCAGAGTGAGTCCAAGAGCTGTTTAAAGGCTGCCATGGAATACGAGTGGACACGTTCCTGCAAAGCCACAACTCTTCTAAACTGAAAACAGAATATTCTTCAAGCTTATTTTGGGAAAGGTGCTTGTATATTTATGATTGAAAATTATTTTTATTTATAGCTCATGTGTAAAAAACTGTCCATAGGGAGTGTGGATACTGTTGGAAAGCTCTTTTGTCATTTTTCAACTTGGTTTTAATTTAACCTGAATTTTGAACATAGAGCGCATATTTCGGGGGATTTTGCTAGCTTGGAGCCAAAGTAGTTGAAAATCACTAAGAAGATTAAAAAAAAAAGACACAAAACAAACAATAACAAAACCACAAATGACAACAACAACAATACAACCACCAGAATGCCACTGCAAGCAAATAAAATCCTGCATACTCATCTTTTCCAGCAGTCTTCCTATTGAATGGGGGCAGCTCTCGCTGACCGTGGCTTGGACGTATATGATGAACATTTCTGCCCTAAGACACTTGCTCCTTGGGGGAGCAGCTGGCAGTGACTGCTCATCTTCATGTGGGTTGTGGATGAGGATGTTTAGATGAGATTTTATAAAAATGATTTTAGGCCTATAGTATGGCCTGCTTTGCTGCTGGCTTGTACTGGAAACAATAGAAGAAAGGCTACTACAGGTTTTTCCTACTCCCTCTTGATGCATTTCTGAAACCAGTTAATTTCTAGCATTTGAACATTTTTTTTTCTTTTCTTTTTTAATTCTAGTAGAAACAATCAACCAACCAACCAAAACAAACAAACAAACAAAAAGAAAAACCAGCAACAACAACAAAAAACACAGCAGGGAAACCCAAACTGGTGGTTACTGCATTTTGTGGAAGGATTCTCCCTGATATTAAGACACATTGCAGCAACGTATTTTGAACGCATTAACTCCTTGTGTCCTTAATGGTGCCAGACAGACTTCCCTTAAGATTCATTTCAAAAGAGCAGGGCTAAGTCACGTCTAACTATCCAGTTTTGGCAGTATCTTAGGGATAACTGATTTACTTTCATGTTGGTGAGTCAGTGGTGGAGAGAAAAACATTATTTTTTGATTCCTAGTTCAGTAATTGGTGGGAAATCTGGAATTAATGAATGTACTGAAAACACTTTTTGAGGTTGTTTTTTAAAGCCAGCGAGCACTTGATACCACCTCTCCCTTAAGATCCCCTGTAGGGGTTGATACGCATCAACAAATGGTTTCCACACCTGTCTTGTTATCATGTTGTCCTCAAATACAACACCCCAATCAAGATATTTAGACTTTGCTCTTATTTTAAGGAAAAATATCTTTTCTCTGATGTCTGTTCCTTGGTAAAAATTTTTGAATTTCATTCTTAATTTCTTATGGAGGTAGCAACTTTGGTTTTATTTCCACGCCTGTTTCTGCTAACTGGGGGCCTGTTCCTGAGCTGTGCTGAGTGCTCTAAGCTTGCACAAGGACAGGCTGTGCTCTTCAGTATGAAGTCTTCAAGCATTGCATTAAGGAGCTTAAACTGCTAGTAGGCGCTGAGACTTCCATGGAGTCAGTCTTCGTTTTATTTGTGCTGTGTAACAGCAGCAAAATGGATCCTCAGAACCAAGGTGCAAAAGATGGGAAGCAGCTAATGGGAGATGAATTGCTTCAAATTATTAACAAGGCCTTTGTCTTTGATTTTAGAGGAAGGTAGTTCTGTCTGTGCCCACTATAGATGCACTGTAAAGAAACGTTTGGCTTTTGTTTGGGAGCTTCAAGTATACAAACTCTAAAAAAAATAAAAATCATCTTCCCTAGAAATACCATGTAGTTGGTTGGGACCTTTGCCTATCATGTGGTGTAAGGACACTTTGCCATGTAAACCACAAAGTGCCTTTAGAACTTTGATTTCACATTATCCTTTCATGGTAATATTTTTATTTTTCTTTTAGAGAAGGGTCGGTTTGTAACAGAAAGTAGAAATATTACTGAATTAAGATCAGTTAGGTACGTTTCACAGCTGCAAAGAAATGGCTATTGTTTCTGCTGAAAAGCAAGAGAGCAGCATGTTTTCAATGCCTTGTGCTGTTATCAGAATACATGATTTTATTTTGTTACAATTATTTTCCCTATGTACAGTAATTCTGATGACACTTGAATAGTAATGATGGTGGCAGTGTGATAGATTATCCACAGATGTAATGATTGGGTTGCTAGATTTGTAAATTGCGTAGGGGAAAGTATTTAAGGTATTTCTCATATCTTTTTGTAAAAATAATGAAGTCACTATCATTTAAATAAGACAAAATTATATTCTTTTACCCTAAAGGATGCACAAGAGAGATTCTCTGTAATAATGTGAAAGTGCCCAAAGTAGATCAGACATGGAAAAACTACATTATCATATTTGTAAAGGAAAAGTACTCTTTCTTGGCTTTTGTGGCTCATCCATGCCATAATGCTACAGTGTTTTTTACAGTCCTTCCATTGTCCATTACTGCAAACATGTCCAGATGAATTCAGCATTTAATGCTAAAAATCTTATAACATGCCAGTTTGATTTGTAGCCCTTCATATCATGGAATGCTAATTAAAATCATATTTTTGCATATGTCATGCCTTTCATGTACATATGCAAATAGAGTCTATTGCCTTTCAGCTATTAGTAATTAACTTTATGAAGGACAGCTGTAATACATAATTAACAAAAATGTTTGCAAGCCCTTTTCACACTGAAAGTTACAGCAGTACGATTTTTGCTTATCAAGAGAAGTGCTTTAGTTTGAAGCTTTGGTCTGATATCTAAATTGTTTGAAGCAGTCATGTGACATAATTAAACTGATGTTCAGGTCTTAGCAGCAGCAGAAGGGTACTCCATAGGTTCCCGTCTGTTTCTGTACATATATCACCAAAATGAAATTAAATTATCTGTGTTCTGTTTGGTGCAAACATAACAGCAGGTAGTGTAAACGTTGCTGCTGTTGTTGATGCCTTGAACAATGTCTTGCCAGTTTGAATACTATTCCCACTCCAAATGTAGTCACAAACGTGTGCTTCACCTTTTCCCTTCCCTTTTTCACAAGGCTATAAAATAACTAAGGCTATTAATTTGTTTCCATGTATATCTCTTTAAATAATTAATACAATGGACTTTGTCCAGACATAAGCAGTGATTAAAGCATCTGATCTTGCTGTATTTTTTTATTACTCTCATTAAAAAAATGGAACTACGTATATGAAGAAAGGTTGCAGGATGGGTCCATTAAGCTTAAATAAATTCAAAGGTGTAGCTAATACTGTATTAGTTTTTAACATGAGAAAATGCATATTTAGGCAAATGCCTATTTAAGCGAAAAAGACTGTATTCTCACTATATTATATAAGGTGTTCTAATGTGCAAAGGGAAGCAGAAGCAGTTTTTCTATTTTTTGACCAATGATGTATGGTTATGATTGCTTATTTGGAATAGAGATACCCAAGTGACTACAACCTGAAGAAAATGTGTCATCACAGAATGGACTCCCAGAAGTAATTTGTAGTCCAGCATGGGTGGTTTTGTTTGTTCGTTTGTTTGTTTGTTTCTTGGTTTTTAATTTTGCAATTAGTAAAATATGCTCGAATGAATGCTCAAAACAGAAAAAGTCAGTATTAAAAAAAAAAAAAAGTATTAAAAACACTAATTTTCCTGTTTTTTGTATATGTTTGTTTGACAGGGTGGCCTTTGTGATGAAGAAGCATTTGAACACTCATTTACTGGGCAAGCATGGAGTTGGCACACCCAAAGAAAGGTAAGTCACTTTATTTATTTTTTCCTCATATTACCTCATATCATTCACATAATATGTGTTACCTGGAATATTTATCGTACCCAAAATGAAATCGCCTGGACTTTTAGCTCAGCTATAACTACAGAGAGAGCTAACATGCTTAAATGGTCTGCTAGCATGGTGCTTATGACGCGTTTGGAGGGCTCAATGGAAAAATTGCTGTAGAAAGCAACTATATGCAAAATTTTGCAACTTTGGGGGCTGGTTTTCAGCAGGTGATATTATTTTCTCAACATTTCCATTTCCTCTCCATGTACAAAATCACCTATTTTTTTTCCTCTTGTGCCTTGCTGCTGCCTAAAATGGCTTTCTGAAATTTATGTTGATTACTGAGGTCAAAGTCACAGAGGAATTAAAAACAGTTTCCTTGGTGCTGGGCAGGAACAGAGATCTGTGGTTTTGACTTTGTAAAAAACATTATTTCATTTTTCAATCTATGTGCAGTTACTTAGTTGAAAACTTTGTGAGAGAGAGAGAGAGAGAAAACAAGTCATTTTTTTCTATGGTTTAAAATGTAACCATGTTTTGCAAGCTAAACGGCACTTTGCAGAAAAGAAGAGTTTGCCTCAGATTTATTAGCCATATTGTGGTGTAACTATTGGCATTCCACTGAATTTCGGAGGTAATTTGAAACCTGGATGTTTTCTGGATGGCCAAAAGATGGCATATTCCCTCTCCATCTGGGTAAATGGATGTATCCCACCTGCCGGGTTCATTGCTGGGCACTTGATTCTGTTTCGAGTATGACCACCTTGTAACTCATTCTTCCAGTGTAAGATTTTATAAATAAAGCTTATTTCCTGTTTTTAATACAAAAGAAGAAGAAAATGAATAGTAGCTATGAGTTGTAGGAGACCACTGGAATACTCTTCCTGAGTCATGTTCATTTCCTGTTAAAGACACTGGGGATGGTAGCTGCTTAGAGTCTTTCCTCACAAGTTCATCAAACTTAAATCATGGAGTCACCAAAGAGCAGAGTTTCAAATTAACAGTCCATATACACCTTTTGTTTGACTAAGCACAGCTTAAGCACTGCTTATATTCTTTATGAGATTGCCTTTCCAAAATGCTTAACCTGAATTTCCGTAACACGCGGCTCTTTGAAGAGTTTTGAGATATTCTTTTTCATCTAAAATGTAGAAGAATGCATTGGAACAAGAGTAACAGTTTCATAAAATCAGGTATCGTATTAAAGTTTATGCTGGTTTTCTGTTGTTGTACAGCAACACTTGCAAAGACAAAAAAAAAAAAAAAAAAAGGTTTTGCTCTGGTGTTTTGTTTGATACTGGAAATGTTCAGTACCAGTGTTCTTTTATAAGGGGATATTTACTATGTAATCATCCTAAATACAACACAGAGAGCACTTCCGTTACCCTAGTGAACATGTGCGCAATAAAGGGTGCATACAATAGATATCCAAATATAGTGTCTTAACCAGAGAGACATATTTTTAGCTATCATCTTGGAATGGATTCCCAAGCAAGCAGGATGCTGGCTTTTGTTTCTATATTTCATCTGAAGGCTGCCTGGCTGTTTCTGTTTTCCCCATTTCTTCCCCTATTCCTCAAAGGCTTTTAGCCTGGCCCTCCAGCATAGCAGGAGGAGGAGGAGAAGAAGAAGGGGTCCCTCCCTGCCACCTCTCCAGGCAGTGGCAGGTTCATAGCCCTGGCAGCTCCGGCTGCCCTGGGAGCAAGAAACCAAGCTTTGTCCTGCAGCCTCAGTGCCCCATCCGCAGCTGCACACCCCTGGGCCAGCATAACAAGAGATATCTGAGTGACTTCATGCTCTCTTCATCTGAAATTTCTTCATCTGTCTGGTGGATGTTTATTACCTGCAGTACCTTTTTAGCCGGCATTTCTTCAGCTTAACATAGAGCAACCTATAATGGTAGTGACAGAGCTACAACAACAGTGTAATTATCTAAGAACTGTCCTTCACTGGTGATTGTGGATGTTTAAGCCACGTGATCAAGTGCAGTAAATACCAAAGCACTGTTGCTTTCCTTTCCACCTTTCCCTTCCCATTATGGGAGAGTTTGTTGCCTTTTAATGGCTTTAGGAACCAAAGAAATCCTTCTTCAGCACGTTAAAGCATCACTTTGGGTATAAACATATTCTAAATTAAGTTACGTAGTTTTCTTACCTATTTAAAACATTAATGCCTTGATTATAATTTTGCAAGCTTGCTATATTTTAATTTCTCTAGGACAATATAATCAGTTTATTCTTTATGTTTTGAATTTGATTCTGCTCTCTGATACATTGCATATTATAGCAAATACTAATAGAAGCTAGCTAAATAGGCTGTGACAATTAAATTAATAATGCATTTTATTTGCAAGTGTTTAGTCTTTGTGGTTTGACTGATATATGCAAAGATGGTAATTTATTAAAAGTAAATTCATGTAATTGTACTACAGAGTTTGATGGACCAAAAAAAGTTGTCAGCATGACTATCATCAAAAACAGAAAATTGAAATAAGTTCAAAAGGGTGCTTGAAAAATATTTTTATACACCTTGAGAAATTGATCCCTTTTTAAGAAACTTCTCAGCAAAGAATTTTCGGTGACAAACATTGAGTTCTGAGAGGGGGAGAAAAAAATAACATTTACATTTAGTGAAGCAGTACTGAACTAGTGTGACTTACTCTCTCTTGCTTTCCATAACCCATAACTATAGCTTTTTTTTTTTTTTTGTATCCACAAAAGGGAGATCTTATGGAGGCTGTGGCAGTGTTTGCATATGCAGATATGGAAAACAAGCATAATTCATAATAAGATTGCTCCTGAAACATCTTTTGTTTCAAGTTTTTCTTTTTTTTGAAGACAAAATGTATTTAAGGGGGCAAATGTTATGCAGCTGCACATCACAGAAGCTTAAAAAAATAGTCTTGCTGTGAAATGTCTTCACATTTTAGCCACAAAGAAACCTACTGCCTAGTCCATTATGGTCATTACCATTTAATAGCTAACTGAAAAGTGGAATGTTTTAACACAAAAATTCCTCTAAGGTATTTTTTCCTGTTATTGGAACTGTGATACTGATTTACTGTCAACTTGAATGTGTCTCAAAACTGGCATGTTATCTGCTAAGTCCAAGGCCAGTACATATTTGGTACTTCAGTGTCAGTAACCTTCATGGGACCTATAACTATATCTTATTGGCAGGATAAATCTTTGGCTACACCTTTATTGTGTCTCGGAGACAATGTGGTTGAGGACGAGGTGAATGCATCCGTAGTGTTAATGGTGCTAAGTCCCAATTTCTGTTAGAAATTATGTTACTTAGGTGTAAACTGAGGCAAAGCAGGAGACACTTCATCACTGAGTTTAGGATACACAAAAATATGAGCAAGAAAATAAAAATAAATCACTAAGTCACTCATCAGTGAGACAGAATTTTGCCGCTACTAAGGACAACTCTGGATTTAGAATTCTTTCATACAGAAACACATTTATCTTTTGTACATGTTTTTTCAGTAGAACTTTATTATTTTACAACATGCATTTTACAGTAAAGAAGACTTTGTTAACTAGGATTCTATCTGATGCTTCTGTTTAAAATATTTTTATATAAGTATGCCACAGAAAGGCCTTAACTGACAGTTGTTTAATTACCTCATTTTCCCTGTGAATTTTAAATGATGAGTTGCCTCTGAAATAACTTTCTGCATATGAGTAGTACCATTGAATCAAATAGGATCATTCATATGTATATATATATATATAAAGTTTCTTGGATCAAAAGTATGTGTTGAACTGCAATCTGTGTTCCAAGACATTTTCTGCAAAGGTCATTAATAATATGTTTGTTTTTGTAAGGTCATTCTGGCATATTTTCACGTGCTTTAAAAATGGGATACAGTGTTAGCACTTTAAATGTGGGAGAAAAATAACTAATGATAGACAGAGAAATACTTCGATAGGTTTTAGAGAACTAGGGGAAAATTTTGACCAGAAATTGCAGCACACTCTGAGTCCATACTCCTTTTGCCAGAAATTTGCCTGTGTTTTCCAAGATCCAAAGATATCATTGTGGTTGAGTGATGCCACCACCATTATTATTGGTGGACTTGTCTCTGAGATCTCAAAAGTCATTAATAGTATATTTGAAAGCTGCCAGTTTCTACAGGAAATTAAAAGTTACATTCCTTGGTATAAGTGACAGGCCTAGCTACAGCTATGATTTTCAGTGTACTTGTATAAGACCACATGTATTCTGGAATATCAAATGCTACTAACATGTGTGGTACAGCTATCCTGAAACGTATGAGACTGCATGGTATGTCATTAGCAGGCATTATTGAGGTCTGAAAGAAAAGTAGCCAGGAAAAATGAATGGGGATTTGATGTTCTGTAAACTCTTTAGAAAGCTTGCCTCATGCTGTTTTGTAATAAATTACAATGTCCTGATATTTCCATTTTGGAGGTAAAACTAGAAGTGAATGAAGTCTTTCAGCCCAACTCTCTTTTACTTTATTGAATTTCCAATTTTCTCTTGAGACTTTTGTGTTTGAGTAGAGAAATTTCTGATAATAACTACTTGATATGCCTATCTTTGATAATATTACTACATTAAGTAAAAAAGATTGAGATGATGTTACAGCAGATTTGGGGAAAACAGGTGACAAAAGTCATAGGATGCTACGTCATGCATACAAATGTATATGTATGTAATCATCTAATAACTTGTGTTGTGAAAGAATGAATTCTTTAAATGACTGTCTCACAGAAAGATTTGCAGTTAGAGGTGATGGTGGTGGTACACACTGATACATAAACAAGAAGCTCCCCATAACCACTGGTAGGTAACATGCTTGGTCTGGCCATCAAGCCTTGTGATCACTTTTTACTGCTTCTTGCTAATAATTTTGAGCTTTCGCAACAGAAACTTAACATTACTAGTTTAATTGGATGGGAATGAAAAATATCCTTAATTGATCATTTCCTTCAAATGGCTTAAAAAATACCTTGGAGAGTTGCTGTGGAAAAGGATCTATCAGGAAGGAAATGCTGCTTTTCCTTCAAGTTTTGCTAGCGTGAATCGCAGCTGAGCGGCGGAGAGCGGACAGGACTCAATGTTTTAGCACTGGTTCAGAGCTAAAATTTTACTCAAGATCTCCATCAAGCTCTCAGTATTTTGGTTACTTTCTTAAGCTTTGAAAGCAGCATTTTGCTGTGGAGCTCATCTGCTGGTTTGTGCTGTAGTGTGTCAGAATGTGAACGTAGGTATGGGCTCAACATCCACTGCATCATGAGTCTGATTACCTGCCGGTGGCCAACACAAGAAGTGTGAGGAAGCCTTTAGGGCTGGCAGCAGCTGATGTGCCCTCAAGTCACAGCTAACTTTCCTCTTGGCTTCTTGTCTGTACGCCCATACTATGCGTTTGCTTCGCAACAAAGGAGAGAAAAGAATAGGCAGCCATTTATACCTTCGAAGACTGTGTTCACAAAGGCAGGTGATAAGTTCGTATCGTATCAAACAGCACTGTATAAAAAGAAAAACAACAGGACCGTAGAAAAATGAAGTTATTTTACTATTTCTCTTTATTTGTTCTTTCTATCAAACCCTGGCAATCTTATAATTTAGTTCAGAAGGAGGGGAAATCTGAGGTAAGTTAATTTTAGATGTCAGATACGATGTGAAATATTTGGGAAATTTCTCTGGCTGGCAACAGTCCTCCTTTTGGGAAGGCTCAGCAGCTATGGACAGAAGATAAAGGCACCACTTAATGGGATGCACAGTGCCCATAGTGAGCAACCCTGGCTAATTTTAAGCATCCTAACAAGGTATAAATGATGATCTTGCTGTATTCATAAACAACCAAGTACCGTGTGGAGCCTAGCTATTAGTTTCAGTGGCAAGTGTACACTAACATTGTCTGTGGGGCTGCAGAAGACGGTGGGGGCAGCTGCTTGAAAGCTGCAGGCTTTTTTAACAACAGTCAGTTTCCAAGGAAAACACGGTTTGTAGTTGCATGCCATTAGCCAAAAAGTAGTCAGTCATTAACTGATCCTTCCCCTATTGCTGTCAACTGAAAGTAAGTTGTTCCAGTTGTATGTCCCAGATTGCTTCTTCCATTGTGTAAGTCAACCGTGCAGGCCGACAGGATAGGAATTTGGACGGCCATATATCTCTAAATCCCTTTTTGCCTGCACAGGATTGGAAGGCAGTTATGCGGAGTAAGTTACGCTACTTTAAATTTGTATGGTGTTGTACTTCATGGCATTTATAGATGTAAAATGTTCCTTGTCACGGGCGGTATCATGACTCTGAGCTTTGATCAGTCTATAAAATACAACACAAATATTTATTGAGTACATTGTAGAGGAAATGGAAACATAATCTCCTGACTGTGCTGCAATGAAATATTTTCCATATATTGTGAGGAATCATGAGGAGTATTTTGTAGACTTTGGAAGCAAAACCAGAAATCCTGTGGTAAATACAGTGTATGACTGCGATGGTAGAAGCTCATCTTCTTGTTTTAACCTATACATTTCACAATACTTCTATTGAGCTGTAAAGCCATCAGGACTGTTTTTCTGCAGCCAAAGCAGTTTCGTAATCTGTTAGGTAAGTATGTTTGTTTGTCCAGGTTTACTTAAGGTTCACCACCTCAAGGCAGAAACAAATGCTGGAGAAATGTGTTCTGGAACTGAATGATACCACCTCAGTGCGTACGGTTCTAGAGTTACACCCGTGGTACTGTAAGGTATTAAAAAACAAAGAAAAAAGAAAAAACTCTGAGACTTAATTCCAAAAAAATGTAGAGGTCTCATAGTGTGGTAAAGATAATCATCTGTATCACGAGCCCTCACAGTCTGCTCAGCACTGATCTAGGTGGGTAAGGGGTGGACAGAAGGATGATTGTCCAGCACTGG